>NC_050187.1:11118385-11128385 GCF_008315115.2 Sander lucioperca
CTACACATGGTTTTCATCAACAAATCCAAGCTGTCAGATATATGTGAACTCCCCTTTTTATTGCATCTTCTTTTAAAAAAGACACTCCCTGAATGTAGCAGACGTTTGAACACAGCAGACAACACAAACACAAAAAGCAACGACCGGAAAATCAACAAGTAGCATCAGTAGGCAATAATCGATTGTCACTGCATCGATGCAGAATCGTCTAGGTCCGCATCGCGATGCATCGATGCAAGGATTCATTTCAACACCCCTACTTGGCATCTGGTTCCGGAAGTGTTTTTTCTCCATTCTGTGTTCCCATTTCAGTTTTTTCTTTCAACAATATCCTCAATGTTGCTTAACATAGAAACACTGGACACTCCCGCATAATGTAATGACCATATGGGTTCATGCTCGGTGTTTGAGTTATTCCATTACTTTGCTTTAAAGAAATCATATGTCATTTTGGCATGGCGTACAACTCTAAATACTACAATACCCATGATCTTTTATTGCCATGGAGAAGAATCCAGTCAGACCTAGCGCCATAGTTGCTAAATTCAACAACAGTTGACCCGAAAATAATTAAATTAATTAATAAAAGTGAACTGATTTAAGCAATAACTAAACGAGTTTTCTCAACAGCATAATCTTTAGCCTCCTCCAATCGTTTGCGCCGCTCAGTGAATGGATATTTCTTGCCGAAATGCACCTTGGAAGTCATAGTTAACTTCTCCGCTGAAATGTTTATGTACACAAGCTTGCACTTTCTACGTTGTATCAAAGACAAATGGCAAAGATGATGCTATTGGAACTGATTTGTCAATGAGACCAGTATTTGTGTTAAACAGACACATGTATTTTTGGAGACTCTATTATTTGAATACCAGCTTTCATATAAGACTTCACAGTAAACTCATTTTAGGTGATTTTTTAATATTGACAGTAAGAGAAGTTAGTTCTTTGTAGGCATGAAATACACCCACACACATACACCTTGTCACATTTTAACACTAGGATGGGTTTATACCATCACAACTCTTCTAAATGCTTTGCCACACTGGTAATGGGTAGCCTAGAGACACACACAATCACACACTCTAGTGGACCCCTACTGGCAGGCGTATCCTTAACACACCGTCCCTCAGCAGCACTTGTCATCCGCACGTCAGAAAATCCAACCCCCTTTCCTCCCACACACACATAAAGTACACTTTCCTTTTTCTTCTTTTCCAACATCCCTCCGCAAACACACATACACACACCCTTCCCCCAATCGCCCACCGAACCGTGAGTCGGTAACGAGGCGCATTCCACCGAGAGTTTTCTCCCCTGACACAATCGCTCTGCTATTGATCCTCATCCTCCCTCCATCCCTTCATCCATTTTTTCAAACTTCCCTTTCTCCTTCCCTGTACCTCCCCTGGAACTGGAGGAGCCTTCAACAACAGGGAGGCAATGGACAGCTAGCCAGGCAGGCGTCTCTCTGACACTCTCACTCTCTATCTCTTTCTCCTCACGCTCATGGATGAGTGATGCCCATGACAGACTGTATCCTCTGAGAGCCCCTTCTGGCAATTACTACACACACACGCTCACACACACACACACACACACACACACACGCTCACATCAGAGACTCCCGCATCACTTAACCAGTTGTCTTCAACTAAAAGGGCTGAGCGGAAATAGTCTATAGCCCCTACTCATCAACCTCTCAACACACAGAAACACACACACACACACACACACACACACACACACACACACACACACACACACACACGTACATACACGCTTAGAGCTTGTTGTTGATGACTATCTTCACCACCTCTCTGGTTGTATCGATCCACGTGTGCCTCAGTCCTCATGCATCAGAGAGATGGTATACTTCAGAAGCTCAAACCCTTACGCATGGCCATGAGTGTTCATGTACGAATATGTATATGCTTCTTTATTTTTATAACCAAATCAGCAACTGTCAGCTGCTCAGAGCTCCCAGTGCTTTCCACAGAGCAGTTTGTAGGTTAGATGCTTTTTTTCAGTAGTAGGCAAGTATTGAAAGCCCTAAGTCATACAGTACAATTGAATATCATGTTGTGTGTTCATACAGTAGTGAATGTGATCAGTGATAATAAGAACAGGTTAGAGTGGGTTTGGGCCCACATAAACATTCATTATTCCAGGCTACTCAGTTTACAGTTTGATATCTGTACGGGTACAAAAACAGCAAATACTGTTTTTGGTCCACTTTAATGTATAATAAGGGTACACAAGTATGTGGTGTGGTAATAAAACATGAAAAAGCAGCATAAGATTACTGTAGACTAAGAGGAGTAATGTGTGTGTGTGTGTGTGTGTGTGTGTGTGTGTGTGTGTGTGTGTGTGTGTGTGTGTGTGTGTGTGTGTGTGTGTGTGTGTGTGTGTGTTTTTCTGGTCCAGTCTGCTGTTCACAAAGGTGAAGCTTGAAGAGGCCCTGTTTGGCCCAGCCACAGCCCTGCAGACCTGTGAAGAGATGCTGCAACACTGGCTGAGCCGCTATGATGTCAGCCGCTCCAGGTGAGTGTGTGTATGCAAGATGTGTGTTTGTGCTAAATTGCTTATCATGTACTGTATACTGTAAATGTGGTGTGATACCTCACTACTCAAGCGCTCTTTACTGCTATGCATGATAAACCTGGGAGGGGGAATCTTTTGCTACTGTGGTATTGATTGTGTGTGTGTGTGTGTGTGTGTGTGTGTGTGTGTGTGTGTGTGTGTGTGTGTGTGTATTCATGCACTAATTGCATTTCTGATATATCATTGCCATGATTCTATCTGTGATCTGACATTTGACTCATCTTAGATATATGCAGTAAAGTTCTCTTTCATCATAATAATATAGGGAAGAAGGCTTGCAGATAACACCTACAATATGCACCAAGTAGTTTTGCTGTCCATCTATTACAGCATAACAGAAAGCAGTGATTTTCTTTTTTCTTTTTTTGTATATCGAGTACAGCCTCTTTAATGTGGAGTTCCTCTTTAAACTCAGTCACAGTGCAGAGGCAGAACTTGATAGCTTGGGGGCTTTGGGAATAGAACATTTTCTCAAATGATATGGCCATTGTTGTATAAATCTCAGTAAGTAAACCTCCACACATGTTAATAACTTCCAAGAATTGTTTGATGTGAAGTATTTACAGAACCTTTAGTATATGCAGTGCATATACAGGATGTGCTTGTGAGTGTGTTTGTTCATTATGTCTGTACTGTACTGTGTACATGTGTGTTGCAGTGAGACAGATGACAGCAGCAGTATACCGATGGCTGAGAGGGCAGAGGTCAGCTCTGGAGCCAGGAAACCCTCCATCCACCTCACCCTGCCTGACTTCCAGGAGGCCTCCACAGGTCTGCTCTCTCACTGGTTAAAGGTGCTCTAAGCGATGTCATGCGTTTTTTACAACATTTTTTGTCACATACAGCAAACATCTCCTCACTATCTGCCTGTCCTCTGAACACACTGTAAAAAAAAAAACGCGGTCTCTGTAGACAGCCCAGGCTCCACAAACGCCAACAAAACAAACTGTGCCAACCTGCACCACCAAACATAACAAACAGTCTTCCAGCGTTCCAGCCAATAACCGACAAGATGGATTTGGGGGTGGGGGGGTTAGTGCGCGGAAGCACGGAAGGGACGGAGAGGGGACGGGATGAGGAGGAGGGAGGGGCGAGCTAGCCTCGTTTTGTTTGAAAATACTTTGAACGTCAACAAGAAGTGCCGTCACCCAACATCGCTTAGAGCACCTTTAAAGTCTTTCTAATAGGGGACTGCCACTGTACATATTTGGATTGCAACATGCTGAATTGATTATTTTAAATTAAACATTGTTTATCTGGTATAAATACCAATGAGAAAGGCAAATGTGTAGGTCAGATCGAATCCCCCCCGAGATTTGACCTATTGTGGATTAAAACTATGTTTCCCTGAAGCATTAAATATCAATGATGTGAGTCACCTCCACACCTGTGTTTCCAGCGGGGTCAGGGGGTCTGTTCACTTGCCATTCAGTCACAGGAAATCTATTGATGTTCTGGATATTAACAGAGAATGAATGTTTGTTTTTCTCAGAATGGCTCTCTTCTGTCATATTTGAAGGGGTTTTAATTGACCATGAATGTACGTATTTGGGATATTTCCTTTTCCATGTGTTTGTCATTCAGTAAAGTGTAGCAATTGTATAGTATAAAGTAGTAATTGTGTTAAAGTGTAGTCACTTTGCCAACCAGGGTTACTGTCGCTTAAAAAGGTATGATCATTTTCAGCCCTAACTGTTGGTATTTCTTATCCCTTTCCTTCCCTTCACAGGTTCACAGAGCCCTTCGTCAGTTGCAGTGTCTCGTCTGGAAGCGGCGCTCTCTGAGTTGTCGGACCTAAGCTCCTCCCGTCGCCAAGGACCCACCTACATCTGGGCCACCCTGGAGCGCATTTGGCTGCAGGCTGGTATGACAACAGCACATACAATGTTTACAATTTAACAAACTTTGGGGTTGAAACTGCTTGGAAAATGTATGTCCCTTAAGAGGGGACCTCTTTTATACTCTTGTTTGGGTGCAAGTCTAGCCTGGAAATCCAGACCCAAATCCAAAAGAGTAAGGGTCTGGCAATGAGTAATGAAAATGGCCCAACTCGAGGGGCAGCACCAAGCATGCATTTGAAAATATCACCTCACGCAATTGGATAACACTACGACCAATCAACGGCGAGACCACCACCACCAGTGGGTTTTCGCTAAGCCCCATACGCTTAGCTACCAGCGGAGCTAACTGGTAGATTAAACTCTTGCCGTATCGGGTCGGCAAAACAGCAAAAGCGTCCTTCTTTCAAAGGAACGTTGCGAGCGCCTTCTTCTGTTCCTCTTTTAGATAAATAGCCAAGTCTAACTCGTTCATTGTAACGGCCACAGCTGTTTCAAACAACTGGTGTTCATCCGTAGCTATCTTGCAATGTTTACTAATGACTTTGACATCGCAGCATTGTCGTCATCTGTTTAGCTCACCTCTGGCCCGCCTATATCAGATACACCGATGTGATTGGTGCAGCTCGGCTACAAGGGCATACGTAATGAGCATCATTAATGAATGCCAGAGTGACTCACTGAGCAAATTCAAATTGTGCTCTTGCGAGAACTCTGGATTTCCAGGTCAGCCAATTGCCAAAAAGTTGACCATGAAGAAAAGTTTGTTTGTAAACTGGTGATCGACAGTAATCCGATTCCATGGGTTTGTGTTTCCCATTGCTATTAAGCTTTATGAATAATAATCCTATTGGCAAGTGCAAAATGGACAAGGTATTGATTTCAGGCAATCAAAGTTTTCCAGTTCTCCAAGACTAAGAGTCCACAGGCATACTAGTTACGACGCAGTGACGCTTTGAGCTGAATGCTAATGTCCGCATGCTAACATGCTCACAGTTAAGATGTTAACATGACCATTTTTAGCAGCTATAATGTTAACCATGTTGAACCATATTAGTTTAGCGTGATAGCATGCAAACAAGTGCAGCTGAGGCTGATGGAATGACTTGCAGGTATTTGTTCAGAAACCAGAATATTGAATTTTTGTTCATTTTGAACTGATGATGGCGCTTAGTGAAAACTCAGGGGATCAACAAAGTAATTCAAATTTATCATGAGGGGGATGTGAATGTCTGAAACAAATGTCATGACAATTAGTTCAATAGTTGTCAGAACAGTTCTCTCAAAACCACAAATGTCAACCTCATGGTGGCTCTAGAGGAAAAGTAAGGGCATCTCCAAAGTCATTAGGATATATCTTCTGGGAGCCATGAATGCCGAAAAAGTCGATGTAGAGATATTTCACTCGATAAGTGAAAACATTGACCAAGTGATGGTGCTAGAAGAATACTCAGGGGGACTGTGAATGTGTAAACAAGATGTTATAGGTATCAGTCTTGGCTAAAGTAGTGGACAGATTGATCGACTGACAGGCAGACATTGCCATCCCCAAATGCTTAAAACAAAATTGAAAGAATCCAATTTTGGGGTCCATGTGCCGGATTGACATTTTAGTTAGTTAGTTCATAATGGTCTTGATTGCCTTTCCTCCTATTTGACAAATAGTAAAGCTGTGACTTCATCTCATCAACTAGAGAGGAAACATGTGGTGTACCTCATGGATCAATTCTGGAGTTTGATACGATGACGCATTATGCAAAATACAATTTTGTCTGTGTACACATCACATGTTTCATGGGTCTGATTGGTTGTAGGTCTATCCAATTGCATCCAGAGGCATTTTTGTCTACGGCTGTTTATAACGCCCCCTGGAAATCGAAAATGAACTGAGAGGTTCCAGACTAACTCACATCTGCAATTTGGTCTGGCAATCTAAGGCTAGGTTAAGCATACTTTATTAATCAAATCCATCCCGACAGTTATCGCTTCAGTAGGGATGGAAACCTCGACCCTCCATGTTAGGGACGACCTCATTAATCAAATCCAGATCAAACTAGAATACAAATTAGAATATCTGATAGCAGCTTTTGAATAAGAATCTTCTCCACACACTGAATGTGCTGTGCAGATGCTGCTGTGAACGCTGTGCAGCCTGACTGTCTTAACGCAGCTTACTAACCTGCTTACAAGCTCAGTTGAATTTCAGTCCCTCTGGCGAGTGAGATATCGTTTATTCACTTGGTACAACGTGAGCACACACTTTTTTCACGTTTTGAGCACTGCAGTCACAGAAATTCACTTTGGGTCACCTATAGGCTGGAAAACCCTGTGTAATGACATAACGGATGTAGATATATGACAAAACAATTTCCGCCGGAGATGATATATTTGTAAGCTTGTTATTGTGTAAAACAAAATAATTTAATGTGATTACTGCAGCCATTTTCTGCCTTCACAAACAGCCGTATGCAAGGACATTTTTAAAACAATTTTGTGGGTAGAACTATTTCAGTCTTGTTAAAGACTGCATATCTTATGTAGGAGTGTGCGTTGTTCCTGCATACATGTGGCCACTGTTCTATTAAGGGCAGAATGGCAGTGATGCATACTGCTATTACTTCCACCCCTTCA
The DNA here is from genome assembly GCF_008315115.2 of Sander lucioperca. Classification (NCBI taxonomy): domain Eukaryota; kingdom Metazoa; phylum Chordata; class Actinopteri; order Perciformes; family Percidae; genus Sander; species Sander lucioperca. Next base: position 11,125,459 of record NC_050187.1, read on the forward strand.
GCCTCAGTCTGCTTGCTGAAGTTTACAGGAGAACAGATCATTAGCAGGAAGTGAAGGGAGAGGAGTACAGAGATGCTCCGCACAAACAACACTCCATCCATCCACTCAGCTGGAGTGGATGAGGCATGAGAACGGGAACAGGAATCCATACAGTACAGCAACCGAGTGAAGGCAGTGATGCAACCAGTGCATACCAGTGTGCTACAGTACAGGATGGGATGGGTGGAGGGGCCGAGGGGTCATGTCCCCTGTGGCCTACTGTAATCCGAAGGTTATTTTCTACGTCCAACCTTTGACCTCTGCTATTCCTCTGCTGAGAACAGGCAAAATAGAATCTGCTCACTGCTGATTTGAACTCAAATATGTGTGTGTGTGTGTGTGTGTGTGTGTGTGTGTGTGTTTGTGTGTGTGTGTGTGTGTGTGTGTGTGTGTGTGTGTGTGTGTGTGTGTGTGTGTGTGTGTGTGTGTGTGTGTGTGTGTGTGTGTTTGTGTGTGTGTGTGTGTTTGTGTCTGTGTGTGTGTTTGTGTCTGTGTGTGTGAGACCAGGGGTGTGTCCCAGCATTCCTCTTTTCATCGGTCACTTCCTCTCTCAATCTCACATGCTCATCGGCTCACAGTGGAAAAAAACACACACAGGGCTTTTTAAAATGGATATATAACCTTACAAACACACACACAAACACACACTGCAAACGTATAAATGGACTGTATACATGCATGCACTGATAAAATAAATATTTCTTTTCTGAGAGCTCAGGTGAGGAGCAGGAAAAAGGCCTTACATAACCAGAGAGCATTCACTGAATCCTTTTTTCCCCAAAGTGCAGCTATGAAAAGGAACCCCGCGGCTGGGAAATGGCTCTTTTTCATCTCGCAGAGCTAGCATGCATGCACTAAGTATTTCCCATCTGTGCATCTATGAGACACAGGTAAACAAACAAAACATCAGCTACCAAACACACACATGGGTTCACACAGCGCTCAGGCGCAGACGGCGTGTGTACAATATATTTGCACACAGTTCAATCTCTCTCTCTGTAACACACACACACAGTGCTGTCAGTGTTTAGAGCTGAAGAGTTTCTTTCTCAGGGTTTCTCTGGGGGTTGTCCCAGCGTCCACTCTTGTGAATGATTGACAGCTCCCTGTGTCAGCATCCCGTCCAGATATTGGTCTTCTCCAGTCCCAGGGGCAGGTCCTTTGGTCAGCTCTGTGTACAAGTCTTATTGGACAATGACGTGCTTGTAGGCGTGATTGTGTGTGTGTTTGTGTGTGTGTGCGTGTGCGTGTGTGTGTGTGTGTGTGTGTGTGTGTGTGTGTCTGGGGTTTGTCCTCATCCTCCCAGCAGCAGCAAAGAAAGGAGGCAGGCAGCCTTAGTATGCGATGGCCATATTTAGGCAAGACTTTCATGACTTCCCAGGCACTTCATTGCTCCCACTCCACTCTCTCTTTCACACTGTCTTTGTTTGTGTGTGTGTGTGTGTGTGTGTGTGTGTGTGTGTGCGTGCGTACGTGCATGCGTGTGGGTTGGAGGGGTTCATCCAAGTATAGTGTTTTGTGTTATTATTTGAGCGCTGCACAGTTTACATTTTACAATTAATTTAATAATAATGCTGAACTCACAGTTAAGTCATCTCTGTTATTCTCACGTTGCCGATGGGATTAATACATTTCTCTCCTTTCTCTCTCTCCCTGTTATACTTTCTTCATCTGTCCTTCATCTCTCATTTTCTTATCAACTTTTCCTTCCCATAACTCCCTTTCTTTGCTCTCTGCCCCTTATCATCCTTGTTCCCTTTGCTCCATCCTCCCTGCATCACTGTCTATTCCTTTCTCCCTCCTGTACCTCCCCTTTCTTTTCCTTCTATCTTTTATCACCTTTTTCTCCCTACCTCCCATCCCCTCCTCCCTCTCACCATTCGTATCATTCTGCCTCCCTCCTCTTTCTCCATCTCCTCCTTCAGGGGAGTTGTTCATGGCGGATGGTCGGCTAAAGGAGGCCCAGTTCTGCATAGCCGAGGCCAGCGCGCTCTTCCCCAACTCGCACTCGGTGCTGCTGCAGCGGGGCCACCTGGCTGAGCTCAGGGGCCAACTGGACGAAGCCAAAAACCTGTATGACGAGGCCCTGGCCATCCATCCCACGGGAGAGCGCATACTTGTGCACATGGTGAGAGGCAGTGAAAGCTTTAGAGGCTCCTAAATTAGAATTAATCTAGCATTATGCTCAGTGGTCAGTATGCTGACAGACACACACACATCATGCATGGATACACTAATACATTTTAATTCCTGTACTTGAATCTCACAACAACACACAACGCAACCTAGCATATGACTACATGCATACACACATCCATGCACACATTTTAAATGCTTTACTTGAGTTCACTCAATTACATTGCACTGCATGTGACGCAGGGATGTAGGAATGCAAACAAATGTAAATATTTTTTTTTATATTTTTTCTAGTGCTGTCAGTACGCGTTATTAATTTTTTTATCGCAAGATTAACGTTCTTTTTGGCATAGCAAACTTTATAGTTTTTTTCACATGCTGTTGCACAACTAGTAACGTTAGAAAAACTACAACACCACACTGGATATAGCTAGATTGGAAACAAAACAACAGACACGCCGCACACACTTGTTTGGGCTTGCGAGCCGGCCAAAGAGTAGTAGGCTACCGTTACCTTTTGAGTGGATGGCGAGCGCGAGACTCCGAAATGGATGCCAATAAGATTCTGAATGGAAAGTTTACTTTTAAAAAGTTGCCAAATGGTTCCATTGACAAGACCAAAGTGATCTGTGTGTTTTGTCGTTGTGAACTGAGCTATCGTCGCAGCACGTCCAGTCTGAAATACCACTTGATGGCCAAGCACACAGCTGATGCCAATTCTCCGCCCCCTCGTCAAAGCCAGACGACAAAAG
>NC_050187.1:11445885-11500885 GCF_008315115.2 Sander lucioperca
TTGTTTGTAATGTTATCACACTGACAGCTTATCATTGGCCTCAGCAACTTCACCTTCTGTTTCATAATTTAACTGTTTACTATTTATTTAAATTTATTTTATCGTTATTAATACGTACTGTGTGTATATGTTTATACTTATATTGTTTATATCTTTTTATCCTTCTTATATTTGAATGTGTGACATGCTCCAACAACACCATGACAAATTCCTCGTATGTGCAACGTACTTGGCAATAAAGCCCTTTCTGATTCTGATTCTGATTCTGATTCTGATTCATGATTACTCAGCTTATAATAGTTAATATATATAATATAATGCCGTTAATTACATGATGAGACACCTGTCTTCCCCCCATCCCCCACAGTTACGCCTCTCGCCATCTAGTTTTCATTTCTGCAGCCTGGAAAAACACAGCCGGCTCAGAGCTCTGCTGTTTCTGCTATGCCTGGAATGATAGAAACGGATGCTTGTCAGTCAACTGAGTCACTGCACCCATTCCCTTGGGCATTAAACAAACTGAGGCTCTGCCCCTTTAATGAACCCTTTAGGCCAGGCAGTTTCTTTAAGGAATCATAGACAACTTTTGTTGTTGTGACCGATTCCTCGTTGAATGTCGATGGGATAGTTTCAATGGCTGTTTTTCTTAAAAAAGACAGCCTTGGCATGTGGCTACAGATCACAGGTTCGTACTGATTTATGGCTGTGTGACACCTACCCTGTGACAGACACAAGCATTGTATGTGACTAAACTGAATAATAAGAATCAGACAGCCAACAACAAGTTGATACATGTGCCTTGCCTTGCTGTCTACTCCTTGTTTTATCTTGTAGATTCCAGGTCTTGGCTAAGTAGAGACTTTGGATATCGCCACAGGGATGAAATATGAGCGGCTACAGGTATGTCCCTAATAAGGTTCAGCAGCGTAGGAGAACACTGCGGTTATTAAGTCGGCTTGATAACAGGAATGAAAAAGAAACCCTATTATCTTAAGTCAGTCATTTTATTTTCCTGCACTCGGCTTTCAAATTGCTGTTTTGGTTTGGGTGTTTTTGTTGTCCACATGTTGTCAAAGATGTTGGGTCATCGGCTCAACTGGGTATAATAAGATGTGGAACAAATCATACCTTAACCAAACTGAGTTATTCAACTTTATTTTTGTAGCTCTGGCCATTGGCGTTGGTAGAATCTAACTGAGTCAATTTCTCAAGTACTGTACTTAAAGGAATATGCCACTGTTTGTTGAAATTGGGTTATTCACCGTCTCCTCTATATTTATATAGATGGGCAAATGCATTTTTGTCTCAGTGCATGCATTGTCTTAGTCCGACGGTGCCGCTGCTAGCTTAGCTTAGCGTAATGAATGGAATCCTTTGTTGCTGCTGGCATGTTGTGAGTAAAAGTGACCCAACAACAACAAAAACAAAACCTAATTACTTCTTGTGGCCCTCGTATTCACGAGTAAAAATAGCAATGCAGATTAAGACTAGACGATTTCCTAGGCAGATATTGACTTGGGACTATATTGGGTGTAAGTAGGCTACAGCCGAAGCACTGCTACTCGGGCACAGAGATATCGGCAGCCTGCTCTGCGTCCAGCGCAAAGTCGGCCGAGCCCCGCAGATCTCAGTCAGGGCAGCGGCATTTGGTTGTCCACTAACCCAGAAACAGTGACTTTGCCGGCGGCAGAGCCCTGCAGGCTGCCAATATCTCTGTGCCCGAGTAGCAGTGCTTCGGCTGTAGCCTACTTACACCCAATATAGTCCCAAGTCAATATTTGCCTAGGAAATCGTCTAGTCTTAATCTGCATTGCTATTTTTACTTGTTGTGAATATGCAGTCCACAAGAAGTAATTAGGTTTTGTTTTTGTTGTTGTTGGGTCACTTTTACTCACGACACGCTAATGGCAACAAAGGATTCCATTCATTATGCTAAGCTAAGCTAGCGGCGGCACCGCCGGACTAAGACAATGCATGCAGTGAGACAAAAATGCATTTGCCCATCTATATAAATATAGAGGAGACGGTGAATAACCCTATTTCAACAAAGGGTGGCATATTCCTTTAAGTTCTACTTCACTACACTTCTTTTTTTTTTTTTTTTTTTTTACAGCTATAGTAATTAATTACTTTGCAGATTTAGATTGTAATTCCAAAATAATATAATCACCTAATAAATGATGATGTGTCACTATAGATCAGGGGTTGGCAACCTTTTTAATATGAAGTGCCATTTCAAAATGCTGTTGTTAATCAGTTTGCCATATCTGCATTAAGCCTGCCATTATCTATTATCCAGTATATTTTGGTGCTATACATAGGTCTGCTGGAGCTGCTCCCCCCGCGACCCGATACCGGATAAGCTGACGAAGATGAATGGACGGATGGACGTAGGTTTGGACAATATACAAAAACATGAGCATTGAGATGATCAGAAAGGTTGACTACAAACTGATTTATTAGCAGCTATTTTTGTTAGCAAATATTAGTAACAACTAGCTTTTCTCCAAATACATTTGTAGCTAATCTGGCTAAACTGTCGTCTTGTTTACAACATATTTGATCGTCTTACGACTTTTGTTTCTTGTCCCATTGGACCAATCTTTAGTGTCGCTGTGTTCTAAGATCTCAGCAATAACTTTAATGTTATCTAGAACAATAAACCTTTGGCCAGAGCTATTAAAATAAAAGCAATGTTGTACTTAACCATAGTTTTCCTTTAGGCACCACTGTTCCCTCTGAACTAGTGACTTATTACCTTCACAGTGAACAAATTGTAACAGAATGGGAGACTCTCATATGACTCATCCTTTGTTCAATATCAAATCCAGACTTGAGACGTGTTTAGTGATGGGAGTCATGGGGTAGATGTATTTGAGAAAAAAGAAAAATATAATGTCAAACTTTTATTTGTGGGTGAACTTTGACAAGTTTTTTTCAAACGTCTACTCCCAAATCTTGTGGGATGACGCATAAAATGCAAAGCATCTCAAATATCCTTTGTACCTAAGTTGTAAAAGGCAACTTTACTAGAAAGAGAGCGCAATCTGATAAATGAGAGCAACTTTCCCCTGGAACCCCTTAAAGGTCCAATGTGTAGGAATTTCTCCCATCTAACGTTGAGATCATATATCCCAATCAACTCTCTCGCGCCACACAGTTCAAATTACATATTACAGCTACAGTAGCCTTCACGCTTCATAAAAGCCGGTCTCCTGTTCTTTACAATATCCTTTTTCTTTTTTTTTAAATTTGGATTTTCAATACGTGTGGTCCTCCATGTTTCCTTCTTCAAACTTGCCGGGGCCGGGAAGCTACGATACCCATTAGCAGCATTAGCAGCACCTGTGAGTTTATCATGTGACAGCGAAAGCGCGAAAGGCGGAGCAGTATGTCCTGTATGTCCCTTACCAGCTAACGTATTTCAAGATGGCGCATGAATATGGAGCGTCTACCCCAGTTCATGCGAATGCAAATGTAAAATTTCAAGCCAAAAGGAATACTTGGAATTGATGGTGGTGGTAAATATTCATGAAAAAGGACAAATTTGAGAACGGGCAACACAGATTTTGATAATGAACAACTAAACATGTTACACACTGGACCTTTAACGGTCTGGTGAACTGATGCTCCTGTTGTGGATATTGAAGTGGAAGTGGAAGTGAAAGTCTGTCTGTCTGTCTGTCTGTCTGTCTCCCTTTCGGCCACTCACATAAACACGCTGCCACCTTTCAAACGCACAGCTACTCTCAAACACCCACCTTATACACACTGGCAAACTGGCACTGAACTCGGCACGTAATCACACTCACAAACTGGCATGAACACAAACACACACACACTGGCTTTGATTGTGGCCAGTGTTGCATGCCAGTAAAAACAGTGACGGTTTGTGAGAAACAGGCGTGAGCCAACCTATCCTTGATATGACAGGAGCAATAGCAAAGCCTATCACATTACTCCTGCAATCATTAACTACTTGTAACCCACTTTGTGTGTGTCTGTGCGTGTGTGGGTGCATGCAGGGTTGTCTCAGTCAATCATTCAGTCCCGTCCCGCGAAGCTTTCTTATGCAACAGATTGACTATTGACCTTATCAGGCCACTGTACACAATGATGTCATTGCCAGGTGTGTGTGTGTGTGTGTGTGTGTGTGTGTGTGTGCGTGGGTGTGCTTGTGCGTGTGTGTGTGCGTGTGTGTCTCTGAGTCTAGGGTTGATGGATGTCTGGTTTACTTAAATCATATTCCTTACTTGTACTTCAGTGTAGGTACTGTAGTGTGTAGTTGCTTTGGACGTAGAGGTCATTCATACATTTGTACTTAAATTGTGTAATTACATGCTGACCACTGTAGAAGCCAAACATTCTGTGCCCAAAATACATGAAATCGCATTTTATAAGTCTCATAGTAAATCACATTCATATCCATCTTACCCCCCCCTAAAAAGAGGAATCACTTTCCAGGAGAACATGGCTCGGCAAGCTCACTATATCAACACTCTTATCAGCCCACCTAGAAAAATGTGAAGTCCTGGAATGTTTTTTTTAACCCTTGTGAAAACACTGCTGTTGTTTTTAAATCTTTGTGATACTTATTCAGTAAAAAAAGTCAGATGTTTGAACCCTGCAGTAGCCAGTGGCCTTCAGAGGTGTCCATGGTGCGACCTACTTAACCCATTTTACCCAGGGGATGTGTTCTAGTGGAGGTTTAATGTCTGGATCCAGTTGGGTTAACTGTACAGCAGATCAATACTCATCAATGATTAACTTTTTGCAAAGCTAGCAGTGTTAGCTCTACAGATAGCAGCATTGATCGGTCGGTCCACCACTTTGGTCCAGACCAGGGGTGTACTGCTACTGGACAATGAACGCCTATTTTTGGTGAGGAAATAGTCTTAGTTCGCATAATCCGGTTGAAATTCATATTTCTTTTAAGCGCTTGAAGATCCAATAATCACTAAAGCGTATGTCATGCAAGAGAGACATTCAAAACAAATGGAATGGTCAAAGACATACGTTGTAACGCGTTGTCAAGTAGGAAAAGTGATTACATACCCTTCAAAAGAAGCCACAATTCATCAATTCATAGGTGCGCTCCGATACATAAACAAATAGCACTACACCTCTGGTCCAGACTCCATATCTTATCTATCTATCTATCTATCTATCTATCTATCTATCTATCTATCTATCTATATATATATATCCAAATATCAAACATCCATAACAACTATTGGAAGGATTTGGGGAATTTTGTACATACAGTTTATCCAGATGATGAATAGTGACTTTAGTGAAATATCTCAACAACTATTGGATGGATTTCCATGATTTTTAATGAATTTGATTCTGGATTTCTTGTAATAACTTTGGGGATATCTTAACATTTCATCTTGCGTCATCATCAGTGCAACATTTTCAATTTGTCTAATACCTTGGTTTATGACCAAATACCTGCTAAACTAATGTCATCTCCATCAGCCTCAGCCGTACTTTGTCTTTAGTGCTAAGAATGCTAATATTTGATACATTATACCTACTAAAGATCAGCATGTAAGTTCTTGTTAGCATGCTGATTGGCGTTGATTCTTGGCATCGGACGTAAATTGCGTGCGGCAGAATTGTCCAACTGGGATGTCACATGTGCACATGAATGATGATCCAAAAGACGGATTCGTTTGACTGCTGTTTTACCTGAACACACAATTTTTCAATGAAAAAACTAGCAGTGGAATTTTCTGTCATCAGTCCTTTTAGCGGCTTCAGCTGGCACAGAAAGAGTTAAGTGCATGCAGCCAGTAGGTGCACTGGTTATTTTCCATCCACTTACTGAGTTGTGGCATCCGATTAACCTTCGGTACGCGTCTAATGTTAGTCTTGGAGCAGCATGGGGGAATCTCCAGCTGCCCGACTTTGTTTAGTCAAACTTTTTAGTCAAACACCTGCTCATTACCGCATGCACCGCAAACACACACTCACGTACACTGCCTTTTTCTCGACACATACGCACACGCACTGCAGAAACTTGGAGGTGCCAAGAGGTTCCTGTCTAACTGTAGAGCTCAGGTAAATTAACTATGGCAAGTGCAAACCAATCTCTCTCTCTCTCTCTCTCTCTCTCTCTCTCTCTCTCTCTCTCTCTCTCTCTCTCTCTCTCTCTCTCTCTCTCACTCACTCTAACTCTCTCTCACTCTCTCTCTCTCAATTTCAGTTTGCTTTATTGGCAAAACAAAAAATACATCTGTGTTGCCAAAGCATAAGAACAAACATACATATATATATAAACAGCAACAAGGAGTAAATACATCTCTCTCTCTCTCTCTCTCTCTCTCTCTCTCTCTCTCTCTCTCTCTCTCTCTCTCTCTCTCTCTCTACCCGTCTGTCTCTCTCAGTGTTTGTCTTTGCTTGGCCTCCATTCAGCTCTTACATAACTGTGTTGGTGAGAACTTGCTGGCTGTTCAAACAGGTCGGCATCACAGAGGATTAGAGGCTGACGGACATGACCCACATACTGAGACACTTTTCTGCAGGTAGCTGTCAGCCTGTCACCCCCACCCCCGCTGACACACACACACACACACACACACACACACACACACAGAAATCTGCTCTTGTCATGTTTGAGGATCAGGGCGTTACATAGATAATAAATGGCTGCCAGCGGTGAAGCAGGTGACTGCAGTGCAGTCACGTCTTACTGTGAAACCTGTCTCAAGGCCATGGATAGACTTCCCATTGTTCTTCCAATTCTTTTGTTTGATTCATGACTCATTTCAGACACGTGGCTGATTCAGTTTGTGCAGAAGTGCCTTGTGACTTGCTGTGTTGCTTTTATTTGTTTGACTGGAGGAGGAAGTTGCTCCTAGACGATGTTTGTCAGGCCACTTATAAAACTAGTGAAAGGATAAGCAATGCGATATTCTTTATCCTCACCTATTGTGTAAACAAGTCCCATGAGTACACCGAAACCAACAATCTGTAAGTCTGTTTCTGTTTATAATACTTTCCCACTTCCCTCTACCTTAAGCCTTAAGTCCATTCGTTTCTACTAAAGGCGGAAATCTTAAATGCGGGTCACTCACAGTGTTGGGGGAGCTATTTCCAAACTTTAGCTAGCTACAAGCGACGCTTCATGGGGAGTAGTTAAGCGAAGCTAGCAACAATACACTTTTGTTACAGTTTTTGCCGATTGCTTACACTCTGGAATCAAAAGTGATTATGAAAACGTTACACTCAAGGAGCAAAACGTTGGCCCAGATGTGCACCACTATGTATAAGCACAATGTCAGCTTCACACTTTTTGCAAAACAATACACACAGTGAGTTGCAAAACACTAAACACACTTTTATACATTAGACACAGAAGTATATCATGATGTCACTACCTTGCAATTCCAAAGCACTGACTGTCAAATGACCACAACTATGAGCCAACCTTTGAAACAACCCATGATTGCTTAATTGTAGACACACCAATCAGGTTTAAGCACTATAAAATGCAGCAGGTAAGTCCAGTACGTTCTGTTCTGTTTTTTTTTCTGTAATTGTAACCTGTACTGGATACAGTATTAAATGTCTGTCTGTTGTTTGCTGAGCTAACAGTGTTATGCACACTACTGTAGTAGCTGTATGAAAACTGGGACATGTTTTGTTGTGATTCTCCACGTTGACATGTTGACTGATTTGGGTATATGGAGAGGAATGAATTATCTTTTCCTCAGTCTGCAGTATTGGTCTTGTGTAGTGTTTGGTGAACTTATTGTATATTTGCATTTTCTCTGTGTACTTTATTTACAGTACTCTAATCACTGAGAAGTAGAATTGCTAAAAGTGTTTGAGGTTAGCAGCAGCAGTGTGTAACTGGTTCAAACTGAATTAAGTCATATGAAACATGTATATTTCATATGGTAACAAAATATGTTTTTTTTTTTTTATAAATGAGTGTATAGTTTTTGCAAGAGTGTTTTGTTTTGCAAAGGGTATGAGGTGTTCTGCTAATTGGGTGTGTGGTTGTGCTGATCGTGTGTAGTATTTTGAAAAAATGGTCTTCAAAATAGTGCTTAAGCAATCGGAAAAGAAAACTGTAAAAGTAGCAAGCAAGTTACTCAGAAAAAGTAGCTTAACACATGAAAACTTTTCCATGTCGAATTATGAGAAACATCTGCAGTTGTGTAATATGTCTACAGTATATGGTAGTGCAAAGATTTGATACGTGTAGCATCACTGTTCCTCAACGAAGGCCAAGAATATATTGTCTCATTTAAAAAATGTGATAATATATTCAGGATCAATTATTGGTTTTCAAGAATAAAAATGAAGCAATAAGAAAATGACGACATGGAGCAAAACAACATGACAAAAGAATAACGTGGACCAACAGGTTCTCACTCCCATCTCGTAAAATAAGGACGCTTGGTCAGGTGCCTTTTGTCGTTGTTATTGACGCTAAAAGTCTCCTTTAACGTTTTAACTAAACGCGCTTGGTCGGGACTATTGGCGTCCCTTTTGACGCAGTTATGTTAAGGAAAAGGTCGTGGGTGGGCTTACGGTTCTGTGACAGGCGGGAAGAACGGGACGGTTAAAGAAGAAAGCGACTTTAGGAAACGTGACAAGCAGGACATGAACAGCGGTCTGGGTGAAAGTCCTGTGTTTGACCTATCCACCACCCAACCAACCTCCCTACGCGGAATTTCGGCCTTACATACTTCTCGCTAAACCCTGTCTAGCTGCTGCTCTCCCCGCTACGTTCTACAAACACGCTGAAGGATGCCTTTTTCGTCACTTCAGACAGTGACAGCCACTGACAGCCACTGACAGCCACTGACAGTCACTGACAGCCACTGACAGTCACTGACAGCCACTGACAGCCACTGACAGTCACTGACAGCCACTGACAGTCACTGACAGCCACTGACAGCCACTGACAGTCACTGACAGCCACTGACAGCCACTGACAGTCACTGACAGCCACTGACAGCTACTGACAGCCACTGACAGTCACTGTCCAAACGTCCGTATTTTACGAGTTCGGAGTGAGAATGGGTTGCGTGGACAAATAACATGAAATAGAAATAATAAAATACAAATGTATCAAAGGCAGCAAAGACAAAATGAACATAAAAGTGAGACAGAAGAGTAAAAAATAAAAAATATTAACAATAATAATAGTAATTATAAATTATAAATTATTTAAATTTATTTTATCGTTATTAATACATACTGTGTGTATATGTTTATACTTATATTGTTTATATTCTTTTTATCCTTCTTATATTTGTATGTGTGACATGCTCCAACAACACCATGACAAATTCCTCGTATGTGCAACATACTTGGCAATAAAGCCCTTTCTGATTCTGATTCTAATTATAATAATTACAATCATAATAATTATAATAATAATAATAATAATAATATAAATTAAAAAAAGTATACACAAATGATTAGTATACACCATATTTTTACATTTGATCTCTTTATACCATTCAACATTATACCCATCATGTTCTGTTTGTGAGGGCAGACATGTCTGTGCATTGCATGGGGTGTAGTGTGCATCATCATGGGGCACTATATCACTCCAGGTAGCAATTATAATAATTCCTAAACATCAGTATTCATGCATTCTTGTTTGAAACCCAACAAAAATTATGCCACATTAAATTATAGTGAATTGCACTCATCCATCATATCTGAGGTAGATTAGCATTAGTCTAGTTTGTATTGAAGATCAGTATCAGCTCCAAATAACATTCAAATACTATTGGTCTGACCCTAACAACGTAACAAACAGACATACAAATGAAGCACGAGTCATACAGTATTTATCCGTGCTCTTAGTGTAACCGTGCCTGGGAAGCCAAATGAGTGCCTTTACCACAGCGTGCCACCGAGTTTGTATTTATCTCTGGTTCGCAGCTTCATTGACAATAGCTTCATTATCCTGACTTTACCCAGCTGGCACTTCAGGCAGGGCCGAACAAAATGTTAACTCAGACCTGATGAAGCGCACGTTCAGAGAGCCAATCCTGGTTCATCCCCTTAAACCGTCGCCCTGACAATGTGCACCCATCGGTGGGTTACCACGACGATGGGAGAGTGGTGCACAAGCACTTAGCATGCCCGGTGTGACATTGATCACGTTTACACAACCTGTTGAACAGAGGGACAGTAGCAAGGACTGCGTGTGTGTGCCATTCTGAAGCATGTGATCATACACGTTTGTTTGCTCATATACGTGTGTTTGTGTGTGCATGTGTGTGTGTGTGTGTGTGTGTGTGTGTGTGTGTGTGTGTGTGAGAGAGAGTGAATACACTGTATGTGTGTGCTGTGTGTTGCCTGTTTATCAATGTAAAGCAGACAATAAGAGGAAAGCAACTCCAGGAACACGGGATCAGCTGTAAACAGCATTAACGCTAAACCAGCTTCCTGTTGAACACTTTTCCAAAGCAACTAGCACCTTACAATGTTATATAAAATCAGTTGTCATTACTAAAAAGGTAAATGAGCAGATTGATACCACTCTCACATCTGTCAGTTTAATATGAAGCTACAAAAAGAAAAATCAATGCAAGACATTCACACATATGGAGGAGTGTGAAAAAAACGACTTAAGGTTGCTTTCACACCTGAGCTGTTTGGTCTGTTTAAACCGAACCCTGGAGCATTTCATCTGATAGTCTGGTTGGTTTGTGGAGATGTGAAAGTTCATTCTTACTCTGGTACAGACCAAACAGCCAAACTCTGGTCCACCTGTAAACAGGGAGTCTTGGGTCAAGTCAAGTTAAGTCAAGTCAACTTTATTGTCAGTTCTGCCATATGTGGCAGACATACAGAGCAATTGAAAAGTATAATATAAAAAAACTGCAGTCGAGTTTGGGTAAATGAGAACGCAATCCGTCCAAAATATAGAAAGTGAACCAAAAAATAGGGCATTTTTGGCTAGCTGGTCCACTGTTAGTGAATGTGCAACCATGCCTTCAAACATGCACGCGTATGCACATATGCACGCACACACAGTGAGGTGACTATCATTTGTACGTATGTTTGCAGGTAAATTTGTGGGATACGTGTGCGTGTGTGTGTGTGTGTGTGTGTGTGTGAACTCTAAAGATAGGGAACAGGTGTCGTGAAATTGTGAGTCATTGTGGGGTCTCCTAACCACACACACACACACACACACACACACACACACACACACACACAGACAATGAACCATTTGAGTGCAGCCTCTAAACCTCAGGCCTGACTCACCATGCTGTTGTTATTCTTGTTGTTGCTCATGGGCTCTCTGTTGAAAGCCCATGACCTTAACCTTTGCACTACTGTCTTGCCGTGGATGAGCGAACATCTCTGCCTTTCTTCTGTATTTTTCCTCTCGTTTTTCTTTTATCTCGAGTTGGAGCGGGCTTCCTGCCTAACAATTGGAGGAACCCAGTAGTCATAGGTGTCACGCTCTCTCATCTCCCTGTATCTCTGTCGCATGCATAGATAGAGCACACTCACTCGCACATACACACATTACAGACAGCTGGCGAGATGAGGCAATTCTGCAGGAAGAGACAGTTCCTGTTCAGGAGTTCATGGATGATGGCCGTTTCAAATGGGGACCTAGTGTGTGTGTGTGTGTGTGTGTGTGTTCAATTTAGAATAGCTTCAGCGATTTACAATAGCTTGAAAAAGTTCAGTTGTGTGTCACGCGACTTCATGACAAAGAGTTCATTATCACAGCAAGACACCAACATAACACATTTTTGGACAGAGCAACAATGTGTATTACCATCTTCAGGTTCCTGAGCTTTATAAATAATGATCCAACCTGTAACTAAACTTGTGCAAGTGTTTGTTGTGATGGATCTATAACATGCCATTCAAAGTGCTGATGAGAGCTTTTACCAAAAGGTAGGATACTTTGAAATATAAAAGAACAAGTATACAGTAGACGTGATAAGGAACCCATGCAGGCGACAGCTGGTTTTCTGTTTTCTCTTTTCGCCGCCATTTGTACATTTACATTGCATTTCTGGCAAGTACTCTTCACCTCAATCCAGAACTCCTGAAAAGCATCCTCCTCTCTATAGTGTTGCAGTGTATCCAGTATGATATCCACAAGTTCAACTGCTCTTGCCAGGTCAAGAGATGGCGATTGCAGCATGTCTCAACCACAGCTTTGTGTCTGTGAGTATCTTCCTAAAGACTACCAAAAGTCCTATGATCAGATCAGTCAGATCAGTCTCTGCAAGTAGACCCCTTGCATCGACTCCCCTGTCTCCCGACTCTCGTGTGTGTATGTCTTGAAGAACACGTATGAGTGCAGGCAGCCTGTCCATCAAGTTACGACAGACTGACTGCCTACACGCCCACCATGTGTCACTGGGACACTGAAGTTCCTTGGGCTGGCCCTGGTACGTCTCCTTCTGAACATCTACCCACTTCTGGTGCACATATGAGCTAGAAATAAATATTTTGCACTACTGTGGAGGTAAACACAGATTCAGACATTTAGGAGGGAATTGTTAAGACAGACATAACAAAAACTTGAATCATGGCTTAAGTATTACAACCATTTACAGGATAGTTTCACTGTTAAAAACATAGGCTAATTAAAGACATGTGTTTAGGCCATGAGGCTTGTGCACTGATGAAACCCTTAAACATATCATTGGGTCCATTGAGAGCAGCACAAGTTGGGGCAGATGGCAGGGGAACATTGGTTTCAACGGACAAATCTAACACATATGACAGCATTTAAATACTCTTTTTTTCTACGCTAATACCCAAATCATAAAACTTTTCACCTATCAGCCAATTCATTGTTTTACAAGAAATGCAATGGTTTAATAGCACCTTTATATTGCACATTTCAAATATCTTCATCATTAGTTTTCTGTACTGTTTAGTATTGCCTTACATTTGCACTATTTAGAATGTATTACTTTATTGTATACATTACTTATCTTTCTGTATCTTATTTGTACATATTACTTATGTTTTATTTTTATTTGTATATATTTCTTATCTTTTATATTATACGTGTACGTGTCCTTATTGCACCGTGGGTCGGAGAGAAACGTATTTTCAATTGCTCTGTATGTCTGGCACATATTGCAGAATTGACAATAAAGTTGACTTGACTTGACTTGACAAGAATACATAGGTTAAAGTTCCAATCAAAACCATGAAATTTGCACTATGTAACTTTTTGATTAAAAAATATTGTGTACCATCTCAACCACTTGTCAGGCTAGTGATCATAACTGTGCCCCGACCTGACCTGATACTGGGTTTGCGCTGTGCTGCTCTGTGTAAAGTCTATTTCCACAACCTTTCACTTCCGGGATTGCTCCGTTACCACCGGAAATTCCGCCGTATGTCCTTCTTTTCGGCCGGATATCCGTTACCTTAGTTTTCTTTGTGTTGGAATTCTAAACTCCGATCGACTCCAGTCTCGAGGACTTTTGTTAACTGCTCCTCAGATCTCTGCAGGGTAAATCCAGACAGCTAGCTAGACTATCTGTCTAATGAGTTTTCAGTTGCACGACTAAAACAACTTTTGAACGAGCACATTCCACCAAAACAAGTTCCTTCCTGAGGCTATTTTGCAGTGGCACCGGGGCTTCGTGCGGTGCTTAGCGCCGCCCATGACGATTGTGATTGGTTTAAAGAAATGCCAATAAACCAGAGCACGTTTCTCTCCCATCCCGGAATGCTGTGTGGACTATCCAGATCCTCCCCCGCAACACTGTGTAGGAAGGTCTGGCAATGCAAGACTACTTTGTGTATGACCCAGTATGTCTGACCTGACCACTGTAATCATCCATATCAGTTTGCACACCAACTTCCTGGTTCAACTTTCATCTACCATTCTTGCTTTGCACAGTTTTCTTGAACATTAAAACATAGGCGCCAATTCCTTGGTTGCTCTGGATTCGCAGAAATCTGTGAGGTGACAGTATCTCAGCTAAAAATGTGGTTAGTACGGGCCTGGGTAGCTCACCTGGTAGAGCGTGCGCCCATATACATAGGCTTAGTCCTCGATGCAGCGGTCGCGGGTTCTTGAGGCCCTTTGCTGCGTGTCGTTTTCCCTCTCTCTCCCCTTTCATGTCTAAAGCTGTCCTATCTAATAAAGGCCTAAAATGCCACAAAAAAATCTTTAATAAAAAAATAATAGTACAATGTTATTTTAGCATAACCAATGGCCAAAATTAGCATTTCATATGTGACTTCCTAAAGAGCGTGGCATATATATATATATATATATATATATATGGATAGAAGAGTTAGACAAACAGAGCTTTAAAAAGACCTGAGCTCCCACTGTGTATTCAGATGGTCGAGGTTAGGGGAAATCCTACGGCCGCTTCATTGGATGGCACTTTGTTTATCAGCTACATTTTCTACAGCAATCTGCAGCGGTCATGGTGACTGTGTAAAGTTTGTCTTTTCTAAACTGCGGGTAACCAAGTCCTGAATCACTGAAATGCCAGCTTTCTGTTTGTGTGTGTGTGTGTGTGTGTGTGTGTGTGTCTCAACGCCATACGTAATTATACTGTGTTTTAAAAGGTTATATATGTTTTATAATAATGATTTCATGGGAAAACAAAATCATAACAACTCATGACTGACCTAACCTAACACAGTCACACAGATTCAGCACACAGAGCGCACACACTGGAAAACAGCTGGAGGTTGCCCCGGGACCAGTGGTCCGCTGTGTTGATTGACAGGTGCTTTAACAGGCTGTGATTGGCTCTAATCTCACCTGCGATGGACCTGTTGCTGATCACTGTCTGCGGTAACCTGATTCACACACACACACACACACACACACACACACACACACACACACACACACACACACACACACACACACATTAATCCAGTCGTGCATACGCTCATACACCCACCACCTCACCCCCTGCCTCTCTACACTAACAATACCCCTTCAATGTCTCAAACTGTGTCCCTCCAAATTTAGTCTGTCCCACGTTCATTTGGAAATGAAGACATTCTGTTTGATCTGCATAGGAATTTCCCTCTCTCCCATCTCTAGGACAGAGGGAGAGAGTCACACAATGTACCAGTTAAAAAGACTTGGTCTCCATTGAAACTGGGCTCTCTAAACTCCCTGTAGAGCCCCCGGGGCCCCCATTACGGTTCTGGCCTCTATAGAAGGAGCTGCGGTGCTGAACACTGGGCCTCCTTGTATTCTCCCGGTGCCCCAGCCGAGAGCCATTGACAAGACCCACAATGTCCCGAGCGCTCCTTTACAGTAGAGAAGGGCTCTTTTCTCTAAAGGGTGGCTGGGGACTCAGAGAGGGGGACCTATTTTTTCACAAGGAGCCCTCTCCAATGGAGGCATCTGCAATCTGTTGCTTGCCCCCAGCCTGGTCCAGCCCCTTCTCCCCTTCAGCTCCTTTTTATTGCAAAGCGGCCTCAAACAAGGACAAATCAACCATGAATTCCTTAGCGCCTGGCAGGCGCTGCCCGCTCCAGCTCTGTAAACCCTCTCTCCTTTTCTCTTGTGCTCTCTCTGAGCATTCAATCTCCATCCCTCGCTCTCTAACTCTGTCTTTTGTGTAAAAAAAAAAAAAAAGGCCTGAAGGCCTGTTTTTTCCTAGCCTACCCTTTTACCACTTTTCCCGCTCCCGCCTCATGTGTATCTTTCAACTGCTTCCCACTCTCTCTAAAAAAGTAAAGTGGCGAATACAGGAGGTGAGAGGGCTAACGAACAGAGTTCCCAATAAAAGGCCTTTATACAGAGCTGGTAAATGGGAATCTGTTTTACAAGGCATCCACCCATCTACCAGCAACTTCATCTCATGTCCCATTCCCCCATGTGAGATAAACACAGATAAAAGACAAGATAGGGGGGGACAATACATATTGTGTTATAATGATGCCGTTATATATGACGACACATTACAGGCCCTTAATGTGGAAAAGTTTGTCGCTAAAACTTTGATTATCACTGTCAGAATTCTTTTGAAAAAATCAAGAAATATGTCAACTGAAAGGGTGGAAGGTGAAATGAAGTTGTACAAGAACGTGTCTGCCTGTCTGTTATGCTGTCAATAAGTGTCAGTTTGTCTTGTCTTCCTGACTGTCTGTAAAGGAACTTCCGTGCGGCTAAGCTGCTGAGGATCACATAATAGCGGTTATAAAATAGGACCACAGGCTCAAAGGAAGCTCAGTCAAGCCAGAACACCATTTAAACCCACCTGTTTTCCTCCTCCTTCTCCTCCTCCTCCTCCTCCTCCTCCTCTCCATCCTCACATCCTTCCTTTACAGCGAAACGGGGTGCAGTTCAAGGGCTGTATAGCTTGCTGTATGGCCTCTGATCACACACAGAAACTGGGTGTTCAACATCAAAGCTCACATGCACTCCACATATAGCCCCTACGTGAAGTTTCGCCAGCTTAGCTGTCCAGCACAACAGATGGAAATTCAAAATCCAACAGGTGTTGGGCAGCTTGGATGGTATTGTTTTAAGATACTGATGATGTAACCAAGATTTTTTATTATTGTGTAGGCAACAAGGACTTACAAGACCCCACACATTAGTATACAGCATGCAGCACGTACATGTTAAAATGATAGTACTTAACAGTTCAAAAGTAAAGAATACCATTTAACATGACTTCTATAGTCACATTTTCAGACATGTATGTCTATAGTAAAAGTCATACATTTCTAATACATCATATGTATTTATTTATTGTCATCGTTTTAAGGGACCATGTACAATATTAGATATTACCATTTGATGTATTGTACCAGAGTTAGTTTAAAGCTAATTTGTACCTGCAGCATCTTGGTTGATGAGTTATTTTTCAAGCTTTTGAGATAAATTTAAAGACATCAAATTTGAGCAATCATTCAAATTTCTGATCATCTGTACACCATAATATAGCTGGTGGAAAACAAGTAGCATGTATCATTTACTGTTAATTAGAGGGTAGTAATACTGGGCTATGATCGAAGGCATAAATGTAATCCGAACGAAGAACTGCCACATGGAAACACATCCACAAATGCACACACACACTTGTATGTGGATGAACCCACACGGACACCTGCAGTAGATATAAGCTCTCCACAAACACAGGACCTTGGTCACACAAGCCCTCTGTCAAGGCCACTGTCATCGTCTTTCCTCCTCCCTCGCCCTCTGTAAAGCCCAGGGGATCCAGCCATCCAAGGCCACTCCTCTGTGCACATCTGCTGTGCTGGACAGCCAGGCTGGCAGGCGAGGCGAGGCGAGGGGCCGAGTTGGGGCCCGGCAATCAGGGTACTTGGCTTTGGAAAGGTTGTGGGCCTGGCGGCTGGATGGAGGGGGGGGTGAGATGCCTCAGAGTAGTGTGCAGGCTTCCATGGAGATACTGTCTTACAGTGTTTACAACCTCCCAATAGCGTGTCCGACCTCTCCTCCCCATCCCTCTATTTCTCCACAGGCCCACTGTGTCCTTCCTCTTCTAATGTAAATGTTGGGGGCTGGCAGGCTGTTGTTGTGTGGTTGTGTGTGTGTGTGTGTGTGTGTGTGTGTGTGTGTATGAGAGAGAAAGAGAGAGAGAGAGAGAGAGAGAGAGAGAGAGAGAGGAGGTGAGTAACTTGTTTTGGTGATTCTCTGCCTTCCCTCTGTTGGAGTGGTGTTTTACGGTGTCAGCCTTTTCATTTTATAACTCTCTCTCTATCTTTTCTCTTTTATAAGAGGTTCTGTTCGTCCAGGCCTGCTGCCCACCAAAAGGCTGGTGTTAGTGCAATTGGGCATTCACACCACCACCTATTAAAGAGAGTGAAAGGTGGCAGGGCTGAAGAGTGCTGTCTGGCCCTGAGCAGTGGGCACCTGGCAGTGTCCATGTGCCAGCCTGGACACCAGGCCAAAACCATCCATCTGACCGTGTCATTTAGTCTAGAACTGAGTCCTAAAATCTTATTTTTCCAAGTCCAAACAATCTGTCAGGGGCGAGGAACTATAAGATAAGTCATAACAACACACTGTACATAAAGAAGTTGAAACAAGTTGATTGACATATTTGTGGAAACAGCTTCTAAGCTTCAATCCTCTGGGTGGACGTTTCCAGTAAAAGTGGTTGACATGTCCGATGACAACTAATGTAGGGTGCGCTCTCACAGCAGAAAAATACATACAACTTTCGTCTTTTTGGGCTACGTTAGCAGCTAGCGTAGGCTATTTCTTTTGCTGAATGCTAAAAGATTGAGTTTGGATTTACCAAAGTCACAAAATAACACAAACAAACTCACAGATCGGGGCAGTGGTAGACCAGCAACTAACCAAAAGAGGCAGCACTAGAACAGCAACTACCATTTTCTACGAAGTAAAATGACTGTTTTTGTCAAAGGAGCCTGGTGGCTTTGAAGAGAGCATAGCCAACAGCTTTAGTTCCCCGTCAGAAAGGGTGGTCTGACGGCAAGGTAAAGTGGTGAAAATATTCTAAATACAACGTACACTTAAAGGAATACTTTGCCGATTTTAAACCAGCTCTGTGTCATCTGGTCTGATCTCGGCGGACCTCTGCTAATGCTCAATCCACTCATCCATAGTTAACCTTAAATCTTTCCATTTTGTATCAGGTTTTAGTTAGTTAGTCTGAAACTAATTTGTCAGACGTGGAGTGATACTTATTGAGCAAAGGATTTAGACATCATAGCCGTTGTATATGGCTATTATATCACGGCTATGAAGCAAGCCGATTGCTTGATTTGAGCTACCCGTTTTATAATTTTAAATTGACTATAGTTACTTCTACCAATGTCCAACCTGTTGCACGGGGACCTACATGTGAGCCAAGGTGTTTCTCGGTAATCTGCTCATCTCAGTGTCTTTAACAAAGTTTGAAATTTCTTTGAATGAAGCAACGATGAAATTCTTTCTCATCTACTTGGCCTAAAGCTCTACCAAGAAGAAATCACCAAATTAAAGATTTGGCCAAAAGCAGATATATCTGTGGGTTGAAGGGAATGACTCACATGCCTGTCTGACACAAATGTTTCGAATCTGTGAGATAGCGAGGGGAGGAACAAGGAGCTGAGTGAGAAAACTATTCAATCTACAATGAGTAATTTCTCTTACTCTCACTTTATTTTCTAAGAATTATCAGCTTCGCAATAACTCACCTACAGTTATATAGTCAAAGGGAGAAACATACACACACACTCTCACACACACATGCACACCATTCAGGCGGCTAGACAACTAGCAGACTGGTGATTGATTTCTGTGGGTAAGAACAGAAGCACCTGACCATTAGTGGAGAATGAGGGGTGGAGCCCAACAGAGGGGCTTTCTAGAAGCCCAGTGTGACTGACAACAACACCCGGGAGCCGTGTGTGTGTAGGTGCGTGCGTGCGTGCGTGCATGCATGCATGCATGCATGCATGCATGCACGTTTGTGGTGTGTGTGTGTGTCAGTGTGTGTGTGTGGGTGAGACAGAAAACCCTGTGTGAGTGTATTTATGGTGTGTGTATGTTGCGGGGGAGAGAAGGAGGCCCTCATCATTCCCATCAGTCCAGCTGTGCCTCTTTTTATCCGCACTTCCGAAGCCCATCAAGTTTGCTTTTTCATGCCCCACACACACACACACACACACACACCAGTGCACTTGACAGAATCTCTGTCTACCGTTGCACATCAAAGGCGGAGTGAGGAGAAACAGCCTCTTTCAAGAGGGAAGGAGAGGAGAACCCCGCCCTCCTGCCTCCATCTCAAGACCCCCTGCTCGCCTCTTTTGTTGTGTCACTTTTTCTTTTCTCCCCTCCCTTTTTCTTTTTCCCCCTACCTATCCTATTCATTTAGGAGACTGTAAAAAAGATTGCCAAGTTCATAAAGCCCCCCCCCCCCCGTTCTGCTCAGGGGTCCATTGTGGGACTGGGAAGGTGGTGGTATAAAAATCCATATACCCGCACAGGGTGCAATGCTGGGTCTTTGTTTGTGGTAGAAGAGGTATAATGGGGAAAATAAAGGGATCGTATGAAGGAATGAGGAGGGAAACGAGGTGAAAGGTTAGGCTACTTTTCATTTTCAAACTTTCTGTAGGCAGCTGTCATTTAAAAACTCAAATTTGCAGACCATCTAGCTTGTCCTTAAAGTGTCTCAATTTACTGTTTACTATAGAGTACTGAATGTCTAGGAATAGAATAGTAAATGGTGGAGTGACTTCACAATCTTTAACATAACGGGAAAAGCACAGTTGTAACTAATTATTAATAACATTAATGATGGCTCTGTTCCATTTAAGTGTCCCAGTAAAGTGCCAGCATTCACAATCACTGGGCCCTGAAACTGCAATATACCTGAATTACTGATTGCACCAGTGCTTTCCTTACTTTTAGTTAAAATGCTTCCTCTGAAAAAGGCCTGCTGGACACAGATCAAAATTATGTCATTCCTCTGTTTTTATTGGATTCTGGATTCTGGTCTTTAAGTCAGTCTGAAGTAAAGTGTTACCAATTGTTTTGTTCATAAGGAATACCCAAAGCTGTATGAAATAAAATAAGACATCATACAGAGACATTCCTTACATGAACGATGCTACATTTTGGAAACAGTAAGTCTGTATGGCAATGACGCAGAACAACAACACAACTTGGTCCGAAGTTGTTTGAGAAAAAGTGTGTTTACGGTAAAAGAGCTAAAGCTGAGCTCCTCTGGAAACTATTAGCTGAGCTCATAGAACACGTGCTATTAGACAGTACCCATTTTTGATCTCTGAGATGAAAAACTGATGATTTCCCATTAATGACTGACTCAACCGGCTGTTCCAAAAAATGAATTACTGTAAGCAAAGGAGTCTGTTCAGGATGTTTATGCCGTGTAGGAGCTATTCAAAACAGTGGTTTTCTCACATGTCAAGTGGAGGAGCGCCTCCATGAACTACAACGTGGGGCGTTTATGTGAAATATGGATATGAACTGTGAATGTCTTTTAAAAAAAAAGAAAAAAAAAAAAAAAAAAAAAAAGCCTGTAAGTCATGTGTTCTCCAGTCACTGTCACCCCACAGCTTGTGCAACTCACCTGTGGTGTTTGTCTTTGCATGTCTGGAGGAAAAAGATCAAAAGATCTCCAGTTTGGTTTCTCTGCAGCAGCAGCAGGGGCGACTGTGCAGCATGCTCTGCTATGTGAAAGATAGTGGGAGAGACAGATACAGACAAGGGTGACGGAAAAAGAAACTGAGTGACGGAAAAAAGAGACTCTCAGCATTCCAACGCATGCACAATGAACTAAAATAGTCGTATAATAAATTAGAAATATCATATCGAAAGTCTTCAAATATGATGCTGTTATTATTCATTATCGAGAAACTACCCACCCAGGAACATCATAATGATTCCACAATGCACAAAAACAATACCATAAAGTGCGATGGGGTCACAATAACATCATGTTCCTCTAAGTGTTTGTTCCTATAGGAAACTAAACATTGTAGTGATTTTTTGTATTTTTTTTTCAAGAGGAAAGAGAGAAAGCAAGAAAGGGAAACAGATGAAGATGGGTTACGATAACACCATAACACCTAGTTCCTTTATCTGTCGGGGAGTCTGGTTGCTTAGCAGAATGACTGGAAACCTCTGTGATGCTGCATGGTTAAAAACCACATCACACAAACATAAACGCCGGCATCTCAGTGATGAGGTGGAGCAGAGGGCACACGTTCTTAACAGAGCATTTACAAACACACTGCTGCAGTGTGCCCTGCTGCACACGCTTGACAGGAGATGTGGAAAAGAACAGAGTGAGCACATGCATAGACACAAACACGGACCCATATGAGCAGAGATTGTGCTGATACTGCACCGCATACAAAACCGCACTGTTAGCACAAAACACTACAAAATGCCGGCACACTTCCTGTACCTGCACTGGCAAATGTGAGGCGGAGAGATCCCTTAAAATAAGTGCTTGTGGTACGTGCAGACCGTGGAGACTTTGTATGTCTTCCCAGGTGTGTTTACGTCCCCGTCTGTCTCTTTGCATTTGTGTGTATACATTTTTTTCTGCGTCACTATGTTTTCGGGTTATGTGTCTGTGGTTGTGTTTGGACAATGCACACATCATTTACAGTATACACAACATAACTGTGTTGGCCAACATGTGGGTGCACGCTGTCAATCAGCCAGTGTGCTGGCTCAGTGTGGGCAAACTCAGCCAGACAGATGAATGGGAAACACATACGTGCTTCCCCACCTCAAACACCCATCAAGTTGCCCTTTGCTCCCCTTGAAAAACACAGTAGTGATCTATTACCGCCTGCTATTGGACACTCACTAAGCCTCGGGTGAATTGTGGCCCCTGGTTGGACGGTTGATTAAGACATTGTTGTGAATGAGGACAGGTTGTACCGAGCCTGAGCCGAGCTGGGGTGACTCATTCATGGACTGTACAGATGAGACATGAGAGGCTCTGTAGCACGAAGATGTGACGTTGGTGGGATTCACACACAGACACACTGTGGCTTTAGACATGCACCAGCTAAAATAATAATCTGCATATTTCCATGGGCAAGCATTACACCTTGTCTGAGAGAAAGGACAAGTTTATTTATTTAGCGTATTACATACACACACAAACACACACACACACACACACACACACACACAAAGGAAATTCAATGTGCTTTAAGTCATTAAAAATGGAGTACAGCTAACACAAAAGAAAATAAATTTAAAAGATGAAAACAAGGAAGTTCTGGATTAAAGCCCAAGATGGAGGTGGACTTTTAGTTCTTGGTATGCGTCAATCTCTCCAAAACAACATTCTACACTTCCCATAATGCAACTTCATTTGATGTTCACTGTCTGGTAAATGCACACATTTACTTTAAAAAGGCCCCAGTTTGTGGCACAGGTTAAAATAACCCTTATTACATAATCAGACTTTAAAAAAACCACCTCCCCAAAGAAGACACGCTACAACTACAACCTGCATTCAAAGGTAGTTAAAAGTCTGGTGTAGTCTGAGGCTATAGGCTTAATCTCTGAGTTAAAACATGCTAAAATGCTACACTGAAGGGAGTTGAGGATCCAGTGATAATTCTCTGTTGGTTCATCACTATGACTGATTACTATAAATGTCCTGCACAGGCACATCTTGTCTCATCTCATCTGATGACGTATGTAGTCAACCTGAAGTGATATGTGCAATGCACTTTGCAAGGTGTGTAATCATGTTTTCATGCATATCTTTTGTCCGTGGAGAGTTTTCATATGTAGGTCTGATTGCATGTGTGTATAAGACATCTGGTGTACTAATCTTTGCCTCTCATCTCCCTAACATCAGCACACTCAGTGTACCCTGTGTACCTGTCTGCTCTCTTACGTGCACTGGTTTTTCAACCAGGCCTGCAGTACACTCGCAGCCACAGATAAGAGCTGTTTATCTCACCACGGTGGCTTCCTCTTCAGCGTACACACTCCGTCTCTTCCTCTCTGCCTCTCTTTCACTTCTTTCTCGTCATGTTGACGCAACCCCATGAGTGGCGTGTTGAGCTGTTTCTCCTCAAGTTGTGTGCTAATCTTTCCTGCCCGAGCATATAGTTAAAGACGTGCAAAAGGCTGATGGTGGTGCACACTAACACACCCGAGTGCTACAAGCATCTGCAGGCATTCACACACAGGCATATGCTGCATGCATGCATGCATGCGCTGGCTAGCAACCTCACAAACACCAGGAAACACACACAAAGAAAGAGATGCATGTCAGGAATCCTCTCACACAACCGCCTTGCTGTCACTCTGCTATCTGACATGGGAAAATCTACACTGGAATTCCATCCTGCAAAAGGTAAAGTCAAAGGCCATTCAATACGTCGATGATTGACAGCCTTCTCCTTCCATGTACTCTCCCCCATTGATAAATGTACCAACAGCATAAAAGTGTCAGCTCTGGTACACCCTGCATTTTTGCAGAAGTTTAATAGGTTGCTCTGCAGGTCAGACCTATAATGAACCTCTATGTGATCTTATGACACACTAAGGAAGATATAAGTACAGTTTATTAATTGGATGCATTTCAAAACCAGGGTTACAAATTACTTAACAAAAAAGACTTTGAAAATTGCCCCAAAAAGGCAACATCGAGATGGGTCAGTACTGTAGTTCTGGGTATGTAGATAAATGCAGGAGGGCTAACAAGAGCATTCTAGCTTCCAGCTTCTACAGTAGCCCCACTGCAAACTCCCTCACATTTCTGTCATTGACTTTTATGTTGCAATGCAGTTACGGGAGTATACAGCTTTTTGCTGCAATTTTTATTTTCTGCTACTCAGACAGCAACGGACATACTGTAAGTGTGACTATTTTGATTTGATTTAAGTAAAATATACCTTCCGCCCATCGTCGCTGAATCATGGAGTGCTGACTGGAGAAGCGTTCGGGAGGGGAAAGGAGAAGTAGAAAAGGACATAAAATGAGAGAAAAATGAGTGGGAGATTGAGGGGGGGTGGAGACAGGACGTGGAGTTGGGTCTGCTTGTGGTTAACCAGAGTTGGCAGCACCTCAGCTTGACCTTATCCCCCTTACACCGCTGCTCCCCTCTGATCCCATTAGGGGCCAAGCACCATGGCAAGGCCCTCTCACACACACACTTACACTTACACACACACACACACACACACACACACACACACACACACACACACACACACACGCGCACACATAGTGCGTTTCACTATCTTTGTGGGGACCCGTCATTGACATAATGCATTCCCTAGCCCCTTACCCTAACCTTAACCATCACAACTAAATGCCTAACCTTAACCCTTACCCTCACCCTAACCATAACCTAATTCTAACCCTAATCCTAAAACCAAGTCTTAACCCTCAAACAGCCCTTTGAAGTTGTGGGGTCCAGCATTTTGGCCCCACAAACCTGTCCGGACCCCACAAGTATACTGTATTCCAGGTTTTTGGACCCCATGAATGTAGTTAAACAAGAACACACATACACACAAACACACACACACACACACACACACACACACACACACACACACACACACACACACACACACACACACACACACACACACTTTCACCACCACCGCCCACCCTCCTTTGGCGTCCCCTCCTGTATCCTTCCCCCTGTCTTGGGCTGGGCTTGTCCTTATGGGGGCCCAGGACAAACATCAGGCCTTTGGAACAAACAGGCCGCTAATGTGGGCAGACAGGACAGACAATTAGAACCAAGCACATGCTGTATGTGAGTGTGCTTGAGCCTAACAAAGAATGCAAGGACACATGCAAAACTTAGCACATGCACATAACAACGCGTGTTGAGATTTCCTGAAATGCAGCTATTGCTTCTTGATAAGACACTAACTTCTTACTGTAACTGTTCACTAGCTCTGCATCAGCTATTGCTCCTGCCGAAGATGTAAGACCTCACACACGCGAGCACAGACTGACACATTCAAGAAGTCCCATCTAACTATGCATGCACAAGCAGAAATTTTAAAAAGGTCAGTAACCCACAGCAGGAGCTCTTAAGCGCTTTCTCATCAGGCCCCAAATTTTAAGTCAGCCACAAGATTGTGACCTAGATAAAGGCAATTCATAATGGCCCTCTTCATGTGAGCCTCCTCTAATGAGCATACCAGACGAAGACGCTTATATTCCAAGATCGGCGAAGAGCCAGATACACTGTAAGAGCATGTGATGCAGCAAATATTCTTACAACACTGGGACTATGAAGGGATACTCTCCCACTGAATTTCTTCTTCTTTTGAATCTTTTCAGGACTTCCTGAAACCCCGTTTTTGATTTGTGCTGGTTGAGAAACTCTGACTTAGTTGGCTGAGCATGTAAGATTGAGAGGGGGAAGTGGAGACCACAAACAACCCTTAAATGCTCATGTAAACAAAGTGTATGACCTTGTCTGATGCACAGACAGCCTCACCGCAATGTAGATATCCCTTTCATAAAACACATACATAAAT
The DNA here is from genome assembly GCF_008315115.2 of Sander lucioperca. Classification (NCBI taxonomy): domain Eukaryota; kingdom Metazoa; phylum Chordata; class Actinopteri; order Perciformes; family Percidae; genus Sander; species Sander lucioperca. Next base: position 11,471,839 of record NC_050187.1, read on the forward strand.
ATATGCATCTCCTCCTCGAATCCCTTAGCTCCACTCTGCTTTTACTAGAACAAAAGAAAAGCCCCAGCCGTGCATTTGTGGTTGTATACACAAGCAGCGCATGTACACATTACGCTAAAGTTAGCATCCGTCTGAGTGCTTGGCATAGCCAGAGCTCTGCAACCATAGACTCAAATACATTCAGCTGTACACATCCACGCACATGCAGAGTGTAATACCATACTTTGAGGGACCTGAGAGGATTGCAAAGGATTGTGGGTACAGCATGGAAAGGGAGAAGACATATAGAGAATAAAGTGGTGGTGATCTTTTCTGCCGTTAGCTTGCAGGAGATGGGGATTTAATGTGAGTGTTTGACTCCTGCTTGACCCCAAAACGAGTCAGATAGTAAATGCACATGTATTGATACATGTAAAGTATATAGTATAACGTGCAAAATACAAATATACAATCCAAGATCAATATATAAGGCTAACAATACAAGTTATGTTAGCCTTAAACTAATGTTCCCAACATTTGCTCCACTCTCTCACAGGCTGGTACCTGCTGCTGAACCTCCAGGCCTCCAGTCACACACACTCTCAAACACGCACACACCTACACACAGACGGGTTGAGACCTGTCGCACTCAAGACAGGCTGCCTTCCCCTTTAGCCGATCAGCCAGCACATCCTCACATAAACAGGTTTGTGTGCTGGCATACACTCACATAAGAGATATATAAGAAGGCAGGCATGTAGCCACACATACTGTAAATCCATACACACACAATTCCCAGTGCAGTACAGACTGACAGGTTGGTGCATGCCAACACACCTTCAGTGCAACACTTAGAAATCAGGCCTATAGTGCTCATACATACAAGAGAGAATAGAGAAATGAACATTTGGGGCCAATGATGGCTTTTTAGTTACACTTTAATGTGTGAGTAAAACAACTTATTGCTGCTGGGACCAATATGAAATAATAGAAAAAATTGATTTGGACATATCAAAGGCCTAAGTGAAACTGAATTCTGAAAAAAAGCAGCCTCAAACACAGCAGCACCATGGGAGAGGAAATTAAAATGGCAGTGTGGTTACAAAGTGAACATGAGTGGAAACAGAAACAAACAATACACTCGGCTGGATCCAGGGTGTGTTATGACTATTATTTCCTACAAAAACAGTAAAGTATTTTGGCAGGATTAAACTCACATCCAATGGAAAAACACAGTTGTCTAACAGGTTATATTTAATTTGATTATGACTCTGTTACTGCTATTTTTATAAATCGAGATAGATGTTTTTACTCATTTCCACTGAATGGTTGGTGTCTTATAATAAGGGGACAGCTGCAGTGGTGTGATGATAATGTCATTTAGAATAACGCAATTTTAAAACTCATAAGGAGACATAGCGGCTTAATAAGATGCATGCGTGCAGTGAACCACAATTTGTTTTCTTGCTGCTCTAATTTTACACTGACCTTGGGATTTCAATATGTATAAACATACGTGCATCACTCAGATTAGATCCAATAGGAGTTCCCTCTGGAAATGCTACTGTCCCTACGCTGAGATAACTGCTGGTCTGTAACTGCTGCTGTCATGCCTCCAGGAAACCAAACGAGGTTCCCTTCAGGTCAGCTCCGACTTCAAAGGCCAACAATGAGCTTTGTCGCCGGGCTGTGGGTAGTGAGCTAGAGGGTCCTGGGGCTCCTGCTCCCTCGCACAGTAATGGGATTAAGGCTTCCACAGGGCAGATTAAGGGGCTCCAGGTCACACCCTGTTCCCCCTGTCAGCCTAGGTAATTCCTATCCGCTGCGTCTGAATATATTAGCAATGGCAGAGTGGGAATGCTCCTGCTCTAATGGGAAAGTTTGTCGCTAATGACATGACCTGGCATACTGTAAGATAGTATGGCATGATTTTACATAACATGACATGAAATAACTTACCAGATATTATTATATAGCCAGATATATAAGTATATACTGTAACATAACATGACATTAAGTTACATACTCTAACATAACATGACATAACGTGACATGACATAACCTGACATGACAAAACATAGCGTATCATAATGTGACATGGAATAACACACCAAATATTATTATATAGCCAGGTATAATATTATATACTGTAACATAACATGACATTACGTTACATACTCTAACATATTGTGACATTAAAAAACATAGTGTAGCATAACATTACACCACATGACATGACAAAACATCAATGTCAACATACGATAATGGCATGACACGACACAACATGCCATTACATAGCATTACATGACATGGCATGACATAGTGCAACATAACATGGCTATGACATAGCGCAACATCACATGACATTACAGGTTGTAACATGACATGATATGACATCACATAATGTGCCGTGAAATAACCTGACACGCCAGGACATATTGTAACATAACGTAATATAGCATAACAGGACATGACATACACAATGTGACATGTCATGACATGAGACAACATAACATGACATAACATATCAGACATAGCATGACATACTGTAAATAACATAATATTGCATGAAAGGACATGACATACTCTAACATGACATGACTTAATATCACATACTGTAACATAACTAATAATTCTCTGGCTCGTAGCTGAACCAAAGGGTTCTGTGAGCTGGGCAGACTAGAAATATCTCCTGTTGCCAGGTCGTATCTAAGGTCCGTCCTATTTACTGCAGCAGTGAACAACATTCCCATTGTATAAGAACCTTATGGGATCGGAATGATCCTTCCAGGTATTAGTCAAACCATCAGTGTTTTTTTTTATTATTATTGTAAAACGCATGAAAATATAAAATAATGGTCTTAAAACATGTTCTTCCTCGAAGGGCATTAACCCTTACATAACATGTCGGAAGAGACCAATGACCTAAATATACAACATATGAAGAACTCAGTCTTCTAATGGTCTTGCAGCACCAAACCTGCAACCATGGCAATTGAAGGGGGGGATCAGGGGGTGTGAGATTAGACTGGAATGGATGTCATACCATACATTGGTCCTTCTAAATATAGGTAGGCCATAGTGGATGCAGTTATTATTACACACACAAGGCATGCATAGACATGCTTGACCAGGCTATAACGTACATTTGCATGCAAACACAGACTCTCACACAACCACATGTACGTTTCCACGCATACCAAGAATATGATTACACAGACTGAAAGTTTAGGGTGAGGGACACCATCACTCTGGGTATGTTTAGCTGTTTTTGTGATGCATTCCAGGGTAAACTGAGGACAGAAACATCAAAGTTATCATAGGCTACTACAGACAAGACAGGGGCAAATGCCTTTCTGTCAGACCATGGCTGTTAGTTTGGCATGCAGTGACAGAGCAGAGAGCCGTTCTGACTGACTCATTGGGGATGATGGGTGGTGGTGCTGCAGCTCTCTTTACTCGCAGGAACACTGACCCCTAGCGTTTGACACAAAGTTTTTAGAAAAAAAAAAACTGCAAAACTTTACAAGCAGATATGTAAGCCCTTTATTGATCTCTAAACATAAAAAAGGAGAGAAATAGCCAAAAAAATATGGTTGAACATCATTAGTATATATTGAAGTGAAGTGATCATACAGTACTGCTAGCTTTTGATCTCACTTGAAAAGAGGTTGTGTTTAACTAGAAACAAATGCTGTTGTTCTAAGAAGTTCATTATGTGTATTGTTTATAGAATGTGTATGCACTGTATTATATACAACAAAGGATTTTGAGTAACTAAAAAACATTGTATTCACTGCCATTGAAATGCACTATATTATAATGATGTTTGTAATGATGTTTGTCTCTGTACATGTGTATATAGAGTATACTTTATCTTTATCTTCTTGCAAACTCTCTGTTCTCTCTTGCTCTGTCTCCACTCTTTTCTACTCATGCGTTTATAGCACTGTAATCCAATTGTGGTGAGAAGCACCAGTGCGCACGCACGCACGCACGCACGCACGCACGCACGCACGCACGCACGCACACACACACACACACACACACACACACACACACACACACACACACACACACACGGGATCCTGGGCCGTAGTGTCTCTGGCCCCCACTGTTGAAGTTTCCCTCTAGGCTCAGCTGGCAGAAGTTACAGCAGGGCAACAATGTGCCTGCAGGACGGGCCAGGAAGGGTCCGGGACGGGGGCCCCACGGCTCTGCTGAAAGGCTCCTATTGTCCAGCCCTACCTCCATCAGGGACCATTAATTATGGGCCGTGGAGCACGGCTCTGAGTCAGAAAAAGTCCAACACACACACACACACACACACACACACACACACACACACACACACACACACACACACACACACACACGGCTAGGCTCCCCTTCTCCCCCCTGTTACAGCATAAACACAGTGATGGGGTTTAGTAGAACCAGCTCCTCCTCCCCTCCATCCCTCCACCCCTCAGCCCCTTCTCTCGTCTCTGCTGGCTCTTTTAATGAAGTCAAGCTGAGCAATGAGCAGAGAGCCATTACAGCTTGCTGATTTTTTCTCTCAGGAATTTACATTTGCACTGCAGGGGATAAAGAGAAAGGGAAAGTTAAATGTCCTCAAAGGTGTTTTCTTCCTATTCCTCTCGGTTCACTTTCACAAGAGGATTTGAGATCTTGGTGGCTTCATTAGTTGTATTTCCATTCAATTGTCAAGCCAATTTTGAGCAAACTTTTGAAATGTCGCAACAAAGAAATGTGAATTAGTTGTGTTTCCATCAACTGCTTTGGAGTGAATAAACTAGGCTACAGCGTAGTTTGGTCAGAAGTTGAAACTTTACGCCATGCATTGCTGTAATCTGCCAGTAAACAGAGTAGATCAAATCAGAATTAGAAAAGGGTTTATTGCCACAATAATTTACACTCATGTGGAATTTGCCTTGGTGATTGGTGCATACATAAACAGACAAAGTAAACATTAAAGGACAATTCAAATTCAAATTCATGCAAAATGAACCTAGGGGTTAGTAACATATGTGTACCGAATCGACCGTTCTCTAGGATATGTTTTCATGCTAATCGAATGTGTCTCTAGCTTGAAACAAGCTTTCGGGGCAGAGGGTAAATCGCTATTTATACACCACTAACAAGGCTCAAAATAGCACCGACGAACGCCGTGTTTGAGCTATGTTACTGGTTACTTGTTGCACGGCGTTCGTCGTTCTACTGGTCATGACTCTTTCCCAAGATGGCGCCCGCATGTATAGATTAACGCTACTGTCTTTATAATCTATCTTTTTAATAAACTGTCTGTACACTTACAAAGTTCTCAATGCTTCGGTTTACATGTAGGGACCCTCATTATGCTACCGTTTAAGTGTGGTGCTATTTTGAGCCTTGTTAGTGGTATAGAAATAGCGATTTACCCTTTGCTCCGAAGGCTAGCATTAGAAGCTAATCACCAGTTTGCGCTAGCTTGTTTCAAGCTAGAGAGACATTTGATTAGCATGAAAACATATCCCAGAGAACGGTCGACTCGGGACACATATGTTATTAACCCCTGAGTTCATTTTGCGCCGGAATTGTCCTTTAATATGAAATAATTCATAGATCAAGTGGCATCTAAACGCATCTACAAGAGAAAAATTGAAAAAGGTCTTTAGCAATTTGGTTCAGTTGAGCGAGTTTTAATTGTTCTTTCATGTCCGCGAGTACTGGCCATGTTTATGCTGTCCTGAGACGGAGACAGATTATGGGAATATCCTGGTAGACGCCAACAGCGGAAATAGCTGATCAGTCCTGTGAGTTAAATGTTCTCTATGTCAGAACTAACTCAGCAAAGGCATTTACATATACCTTTTAGCGAATCAACTCTATATTGACAAAGGCAAAAACACCTCAAATGAGGTTAAAAACTTCTTTACGCAATTGAAGAAGTTTTATCATATTTTTGCCGTTTCCATGTAGCTTAGTGTCGGATTGTCGGCTTCTGAAAGTTACAAAAATTGTTGACCACACATAGCTTCTAAATACATTTATTTGTAAAGCACAAAAAGACACACACTTTGACAAAAACCAGAAGGACCCTTTGAGATCCAAAACACAACAAGAATCATCATCATCATCAGTTTATTGTATATGCAATAAATGACAATGTGTGAAAAAATGTGAAATAAAGGTTAAAGTTTCAGTCAAGCAGAAGGTTCCATTTACTTAACAACTGGTTGGGAGTGGTCAAAAAGGCCTGTAGTGGTATATGAATGAGTATATAGACATACATATGCATACATATGTCATGCCATGTACCAAGAAACAAGGGTTATATGTGCTGGCTCACACAAACATCCCATAGAGAGCTCACATAAGCGGAGATGAGCATGGAAGTACCTTCAGTATATTTAGCACACAGGATCCAAATAACAAATATTTCATATAACAAAATAACAATGGCAACGTCATAAAGACCGTAAAACAAAAACATTGTAAATTTTGATAGGGGAAAGAAATGCCAAATGATTTCATAAGAATAAAAGTATCAAATACAAAATGAGTTAAATAAAAGGCAAATGTTATAAGATTATGTATAAAGCCAAAATGACATCATCTGGTTTCATTATTACAGTGTACTGTTCGATCGACCCTGGGGAATGACACGTCACATTACACATCCCTCAGTTATGTGACACCACCCAAGAGCAGTTACTCAACACTAAACTACATTTTGAATTAGACGATAACCTGTGGTCTAACTGTAGCCAACAGACCCCCACCTCCCTTGCCCCTCTGGCCCCTGGAGTTTGATTCATTCATTCATAGCAACGTTTAACACGTTCACATCATAAAGAAAGTTGAGCAAATGAAACACTGTGAAGAAGACAGCGGGTTTCCAAAGCAGAGATCTGAGTGAATTGCTTTGGGCAGAATGTGTAAAGCTGAAGGCCAAATGTGAATCACATTCAACCATATGGGCTTTATGAGGCCCAGGCTGAGCGTGTGTTTGCTTTTGAGATGCCATCATGTTGTATTTGAGTAGATATGAGTTTTACACACAAAGTGATGCGTTTAAGGACCCTGAGTCAGTTGCAGTTTAAACTTAGCCTAGTTATTACATTAGTGTTAATTTTACTAAGTGGGTGATTTACGCATCACTATAATTAAAACGGGTTGCACCACAGAAACTAGTTCTTACATAGAGACATGGAAATAACTTTTTCAATTCAACAATTCTTTTGGGTTTGCACAGGTGCGTACGCCAGGAAGTAGCCATGTGATCGTTTCTGAAAGTTTGACATGACTCTACTCTGCTGTTATATGTCACCAAACTAACTGCCAGTCATTTAAATGAAAGCATTTACATTCAACCAGGGACGGACTGGGACCAAAAATCGGCCCTAGCATTTTGGCCCTGACCGGCCCACCACATAAGATCACAAATTACCAGCCGTCCTTGCGCTCCCCTGAAAATGTATAGCCTACCAACTCCTACTCCTTAAAACTACTAACGCCATGTAATGAGTAAGTTACTTCCAAAATGTTGTAACGGTTATAATATTACTGACATTTTATTAGTAATGCGTTATATCACCGCTTAGCTACAAACTCACTTGATTTACACATTATTAATGTTTGCTAGCTAAGACATTCCTCAGGTTTTAATGGTACAACCTGATTTAGTAAATTACGGACTTGAAACAAGCTAGAAGTTGCTAAGAACTTATATTAGGAAGGACTTTACAACACACAAACTTAGTCGTGGATCAACGCCTGCAACGCATTCTCGTCAATGGGTTCGTATGATATGGTACAGAAACTTATGCACAACAATTCGTATGATATCCTATGAAACTAAGGCGACCGCTGGCTGGTCACATGACAACCGGTCCCATGTTACGTTTGGTGGTTTTTAAAGTTAAATTTAGGTACAGGGCACCGTGAGGTCCTGGTCATCCAGCCGTTGCAGTTAAGTTTAGCTGACAAAAAGTGATGGTCTGCCGACTGCGTTGGCGACAGTTAAGTTTAAGCACTAAACGACTAGTTGAGATAAGAAAAAAGATTGTGGTTTAAATTAAAACACTGGTCCCCTTAAGTAAAACTCCTGGGACAAGGACATGCGTTTCCTGGGTGAAAGTCTTGTGTCTTCCCCAGGACACGCACTCCGCTCCTGCACTTGAAAGCCCTGTGTCACGGACCACAGCGCTCTTAAGGCTGATTTATGCTTCTGTGTCGAATCGACGGCGTACCCCCGCAGACCCCTCTGCGTCGCCGCAAACCCCCCTCCGAGCCCTCCGCCGTTTCTCGACGTGCACCTCCAAAACTTTGTAACTTCTCGTCAAGGCGATGCAGACCGCAAGGACTGTGACTGGTCAACTCGTCTTGTGTGTTGATAGTCGGTGTTTCAAGCAGCCTACTGTGGAGAGTAGCAACATGCTAGTTCACTGACATAAGCTTTGCAAATAAACTCAGACATATTTTGGTTACAATGACGGGGTTATCTGTTTATAAAGTGTCTATATGTCAGTAACGTTTTTAGTAACTTCGCCAGCAAGCAGTACTTCGTGGGCAGTTGTGCTAAAGTTTGCTTGCTAAAATAACATAAACTGGCTGGCAGACACCTTGTAAATACACATACCCCCTAGCGTTATGGCGGTGAAATGCACCGCGATGCAAAGCAGACGCAGAACTCTGAAAGGGTCACGATGCCGTAGGAGTGACGGCGTAGCTACGGAGTGGAGTTGACGCAGAAGCATAAAACAGCCTTTATACAGCTGCAGTCAATAAGCGCATGCAACAATACTACATACGAATTACAGTGCATTACGTTTCGTAGCTAAAGTATACGTACGAATGGTTCATAAGAACAGCCTGTGTGGATTTATAGCCCAGTCTAGGTCTAATATGATAGATGGACAGTATAAGGGAGGGGGTGGAGCTGTATTTATTTGTAAGAATAGTATGTGTTAGGGTGTTTATACGAAGCATGGAGAGAGCGGAAGAGAAGGAAGTTGTGTTGATGTATGAACGAGAGAGGGCAGAAACAGAGAGTAAAGTATGCCGCTATAAGTCATGCACACTCATACATACCTCAGACAGAGCAAAAAGAATGAGAGGAAAGTTGTCTCTCCCTCTTTTTTCCTCACTCATGACATTCCTCCCCTCTTCTTCTTCTCTTCTCCTGCCTTGGTCTGACCCTCGCCTCTCTTTTCCCCAGAGAGGAGGTTACATAACATATTTCCAGCCCCCCCTATCTCACACACACACACACACACACACACACACACACACACACACACACACACACACACACACACACACACACACACTTGTCAGCTGTGAAATATTTCACCCGCAGATCTCCTCTGCTGGACATTGAACAGACTCTCGAACGTGTTGAGAACCTTCTCATGCCCTGATTCTTCTCTCTCTCTCTTTCTACATTCTCTCCCTCGCTCTTTTGCTCCCCCCACCCACCTCCCCCTTTTCTCCCCTTTCATCTCTCAAACAAACACCCCGTTGCATTAATCAGGTTTTTTTTTTCTTTCCTGCCACCCTGACAATGGTTCTGTTTTACATCACTGATTGGGGATGTGACCCCTTACACACACACACACACACACACACACACACACACACACACACACACACACACACACATATATACGCACGCTCACCCCACCTCTTTCTCCCTCTCACTGTGTTTCCCATAATTCTGCAGTCACAGAGAAGGGGTCGCAGGGTGGGGTGCAGGGAGGTTGACACCAAGATCAGCCATGTCAGATCTGGGCCCAAGGGTGGGAAGTTTTCAAGGGTTGTGGGGGGATAATAGGACTATTGTCCTATTATCCCCCCACAACCCTCTCTGACACTCAGAGAGAAAAGATGCACGGCTAAGAGGACAGATATCAATGGCCAGTTTGACACAGTGTTTTCTGAAATCTACTGTTTCTTCTAGGGTGTAGGTTGGGGGGTTTCCAATTGCAGAAATTGCAGATTCCAATTTCACATACAAAACATCGGCTTAGAAAATGTGATCATAGATTATTAGAAAATGTGTTAATAGATTAAAGTACACAATCAAACACTGTGAAATACCTACAAATAGCACCAATTTGACCAGCTACAACAGTACGATTTTTCTGATAATACTTAACTTAATATAAGCATATTTTATGTTAACAATAGATCAAATGACTTTGTGTAACGTGAAAGCTCATATTTACATATCCACGAGAATTATGACCCAACTCTGCCATTTTCCTCAGCTCTGCAGAGCTTTTTTAATGTCTTTCAGCTCACTGTTTTTGGGTTCATGGTTCACTGCTTTCATCAGCGTCACAAGAATTGACTGTACATATTCAATTCAATTCAATTCAATTCAATTCAATTTATAGTATCAAATCATAACAAGAGTTATCTCAAGACACTTTACACTCTATAATATACAAGGACCCAACAATTCTAGTAATTCCCCCAAGAGCAAGCATTTAATGTGAGTGGTGAAGAAAACTTCATTTTAGGGAGAAACCTCGGACAGACCCATGCTCTCGGTAGGCGGTGTCTGAAGGTGCCGGTTGGGGGATGTGATGAACAGTGGCAATAATAGTCACAATAAAGATAATGGAACTATGACTAGAAATAGTAGTTATCACAGCTACGCAGATGACACCCAACTAATTCTCTCCTTTCCTGAGTCTGAAACTCAAGTAGCAGCACGTATCTCGGCCTGTCTGACTGACATCTCTTCTTGGATGTCTACACACCATCTGAAACTCAACCTTGACAAGACTGAGCTCCTTTTCCTTCCAGGGAAGGGCTCTCCTACCCAAGACCTGACTGTAACCATTGACAACTCTGTGGTAGTCCCCACCCAGACTGCTAGAAACCTGGGTGTAACACTTGACGACCAACTCTCCTTCACTGCTAACATTGCTGCAACCACCCGATTGTGTAGATACATGCTGCATAACATCAGAAGGATACGTCCCTTTCTAACGCAGAAGGCGGCTCAGGTTCAGGCTCTAGTCATCTCACGTCTAGACTACTGCAACTCCCTGCTGATTGGCCTGCCTGCGTGTGCCAATCCAACCCCTGCAGCTCATTCAGAACGCAGCAGCTCGGCTTGTCTTCAACCTCCCCAAGTTCTCTCACACTACACCGCTCCTCCGCTAAAACCATATACCACAACCCGCCCACTTCGCTCTGCATCAGCCAAACTGCTTGCTGCCCCCTCACAACGAGGGAGAACTAATCACTCAACGAAATCCCGACTGTTCACTGTCCTGGCTCCCAAATGGTGGAACGAGCTCCCCATCGACATCAGGATGGCCGAAAGCCTACACATCTTCCGCCGAAGGCTAAAAACACATCTCTTCCACTACACCTTGGATTAAAAAAATAAATAAATAAAAAATATTCTTGAACCTGCACTTTCACATGTTTCTTTGTAGCTTTGCTTATTTAAAGCTAATGTACTTGCACTTACTACTTGTTGTCTGGAGTTTGAACCTTCACAGTTGAAAGCACTTAATTGTAAGTCGCTTTGGATAAAAGCGTCAGCTAAATGACATGTAATGTAATGTAATAATAATGTAATAGTTAGCAGGACAGCATAGCAAGGCGTAGCAGGACGTAGCCGGACGTAGCAGGGCGTAGCAGGACGTAGCTGGACGTAGCAGGGCGTAGCAGGACGTAGCAGGACGTAGCAGGACGTAGAAGGGCGTAGCAGGACGTAGCAGGACGTAGCAGGACGTAGCTGGGCACTGCAGAGCGTAGCAGGGTGTAACAGGGCATAGCAGGGCGTGCAGCAGGACCACAGCGACATCTGCAACCATGATTTTGGTGCCACCTTAATCCAAGGAAACATGCTGGGCGAAAAAAAAAAAAACATAAGGACTCCAGGGAATAAGCTCTCCAGAGCTAGGTTAGCAACAAGCATTTCTGGGACATGGATGCACACAAATGGAAAGAGAGAGGAGAGAGAAGCTCAGTGTGTCAAAGGAAGGAACATACGTACATATGTGAACATAGTAAAACATGTAGCAGCTACAGAGCTGGATATTTCTAGAGCTAAAAGGTGAGGGAACTTACTATCATCAGGGTGGCCAGAAATAGAGCTTAGATTGGCCCAAAAAATCAAGCCCGAACCTACCTGAGCCCGAGCACGTTGCATCCGAGACCGCCCGGCCCGACACAGTAACTGTAATTATAAGCCCGAGCCCGATTTAAACCCGACACTTTTTTAATACGTGGGCCGTTATAACTGACGTTCTCAACTACAATTCCGAGTTGTTTGAACTGCAGAAATCTGTTTAGAATAATGCAACAAGGACGAAGCCTGTAAACTGCGCTGTTTGTTTAGAATGGAACGGATCGCAAATGGATCTGAATGAAGAAACGTAAAAAAAAGAAACAACGATGAACAACATATTGTTGTCACTGCCCACGACTTGTTTAAACTGCTTCCATACCTCCGACTTTCCTCCACACTTGCTCAAAGGTAATTCTCCTATTTTTCTTTTTTTCTTTACATCTTCAAGCTCCATGTTGCACTTAAGATACACAATACAGCACAGCAGGCCTGGTGTGATGCGTGCGAGAGGAGGAGACTCCGCGCATGAAGTGCTGCATTTTGTAACTGCAGCCTAAATTTTGTACACATTTGTTACTTTTATATAGCTTATATATACATATTTATAATATTTCTGATTATGGCATAGCTTTCTCCCCACCCAATTAGGCTAAATAGGTAATGGATAAAAAAAAAAAAAAAAATGCTTGATCAAGGGTCCGGCCCGGGCCCGGCCCGGCCTGAGGATAGTGGCGGAAAATAACGGCCAGGAATCTAAACTCTAGCCAGAAACCTGACCACGTTGCTCTTTGCCTGCTGCATGTGTAAAAACAGCCCGGTCTCATGGCAGTTCGTGTAAATGTGACGTTATTTTAATCTATTGATACGTGTTCACGGAGACGTTTTTGTCAGTTTTTACGTGGTGGACAGCACAAAAATGTGAAGTAATGTATTTCAATGGGAAGCATCTTTCGTGGCCACAGCACGAAAATGGTACGGAGTAACATAAAAAGCCACCGGCCGCTTCGTCCGGCGCGTCCCCAGTGGGCCGCCTCGCAGGGGCGCCTCGCGGGCCGCCTCGTGGGCGCCTCCCGGCTTATGGAGCGTCCTTTTCGGCCGCCTCCCGGCCGCCTCCCAGCATCCTTTCCCAGAGAAAATAACGTGACATTTACACGTAAAAAACAAGAAAAACATCTCCGTGAACACGTATCAATAGATTAAGAATAACGTGACATTTACACGAACTGCCGTGAGACTGTGTTGGTAAAAAGGAAACTGTGTGCTAATATGTTCGCCACTACATTACAAGGTTATTAAATGTCAGTCACCTTTATAGTTTGTTTTGTTGTCATCAAGTTGCTGAAAAATGATTAATGCAGATTTAAAGTGACATTTTTTTGACAGCTTGGGCCTTTTTGTTTTTTCACCAAGTAAAGCCAGGTTAGTCAAACTTATTTGGAAGGGTTAGGTGAATACTACCAACTACCTACTAATACCCAACATGTTTGTTGTAAAACCTCCATCACAGTTTATAGAGCAGCTTCATCTTTTAATTTGCAATTCTTGTGTGCACACACTTTCCTGTGTGATTTGGGATTATCACAGACATTTTGAATAGCTCACTTTCAGGTATGCCTCTAATCTAGCAGTAGTGTTGGCTTGTTTACAACCTGTATGACTGTATGGCTATTTTTAATTGGGCCTTGTAATGTTGTTGCTGTGTTCCATGAGCTCAGCCATAATCTTTATGGGTACCAATACCAATAGAAATGATTACTAATCCTGCAAAACTAAGACCCAAGTCATAATAAACCAGAATTTGTCATTATGAGAAGAAGAAAAAGAAGAAGTAGAAAAAGACATACTTTATTAATCTCGCAAAGGGAAATACAAAAATTCCACACTGTTGTTACAGTTACACACATTACACACAGGTCCGAAATACACACACATGCCCAGGACCTATGCATGCACATGCAAGGGAGAGAAGTCAGAATGAGGGGGCTGCCCATGGACAGGCACCCCGAGCAGTTGGGGGTTCGATGCCTTGCGCAAGGGAACCTTGGCAGTGCCCAGTAGGTGAACTGGCACCTCTCCTGCTACCAGCCCACACTCCGTCCTTTGGTCTGTACGGGGACTTGGACCGGCGACCCTCCGGTTCCCAAGCCAAATCTGTACGGACTGAGCTACTGTTGCCCCCAGTAACACATTTGAATACTGCTTTACCACTGATCACATTAGATGTACAGTATATACTCATGCAAGTGTTTTCTGAGCACTGAACGTCGATATGTGAATGTTAAACAATCCGAGTCAGAATTGCAAAGAACAACAAATACGTCAGTAATCCTTGAAAAGTGGCATTATTTGAACTAAAGAGCCTCACATGCATCACAAAGAGCTGGATTAAAAACATGGCATGCAACATAAATTGTTATTCAGTTAAAGTCTGTAAGTCTGCACACTTGAGGGCCAGTGTGTGTTATCTGACAGTGTGAAATAATACAGGGTTGACTGGAATTGTGTTGTCACACTACACTTTCCATAACAACGCAGGGATTTACAGTTTAATCCAGGGCGTCGTTGGCAACGTTATTGGATTTAATTATGAAATAATATTTTGGTTACATCATGTTTCATTATTGTTAACTGGCATTGGAATCGCGGAACATCTGTGTGTATGTGCCCATGCGTATTGTGTGTATGGTTGCGTGCGTCCACATGTGCTGCTACCCTTAGCAAGTTTTTCCCATGCCTCATCCTTTGCTGATCATCATGAGTTTAGCTAAACCTTTGGAAACCACAGTGAAGTAAAGCTGTGCTGGCTTTGTTAGGTGTTAGGCTGAGTCCACCACAGTCTGGGTGGCAGACTGAGGGCTGAGACTGACTCAGCTGAGAGCCTTGTGACTTGTGCAGCGTGCCCAGGCTCGGACGGCTTCAAGTCTCATCAACACGTCTGAGAGGCGGAGAGAGGTGGGGGTTTGCAGACTGGCACAGCGCTCGCTCAGACTTGGCACGGGTCACTGGATCAGGGGAGAACTTCCTTGAACCAGGGCTGGTGAAGGAGGGAGGGATGGGGGGGGGTGTCGAAGAGGTAGCATGAGTAGGTGAAGGGGCTGAATGGGTATCATATTTTGCATCTCTAAAAGCCAGCTCCGACAAAAAGAGAGGCGTCCGTTCCCCTCCATTCCCTGATAATGCACGGCAGGACCCGAATGGGGGCGCCATGCTAATAAGCGCATGCGATTAGTGTGACATAGTGAGCTAGCAATGGGGAGGGGGAGTCAGGGAATGGGAGGGGGGCGTCTATTGGCTCCTAATGAGAAGTGAAGGACCCCTCTTTCCCAACAGTGGCCCCTGTGGGCTGGTTTTTGAGGGGTCATTTTAGGCTGTGCTGCAGATTAATGATGGGCCACATACTAGCAGATAGAGAGGTGGCGGGGGCACGGTGGCGGTGGTAGTGGGGAGGGTTAACTAAGACAAAAGTAAAGCTGTGGAAAAATGCTTATTCACCATTGGCTCGGCAAAGAGGGGTGGGGGGTGGGGGCAGCAGAGAAGGCAACGACAACAGGCAGGGGGTGGAAGTGGAACGAAAGGCAAGAGTATAGCGTGCAAGAGATATTTTGGGAAGGGGGCTTAGAGTATGTATATGTGTGTGTGTGTGTGTGTGTGTGTGTGTGTGTGTTTGTATATTTGAGTGTGGGCATGGCTGAAAGCTGGAAACAAAGACAGCGAGCGAGGTCTCGGACCCTGGGGCCTCCGGCACAGGGAAACTCAACCCCCTGTTGCATGCTGCTCTGATTTAAAGTCTGAAAGCTCATGATAGATTTAACCCAGAGACTGTTGGACAGTGACATTGACACTCAAACAGCTCCGAGTCGCCTCTAAAAGGTCCAATATGTGAGTGGAGCACAGGGCCCCATGTTGTGATTTATTTGGAAATGTATTATTATGGGTGTTATGATAGGACAGGATTATAAGTTCTACATGTGCATGGAGACTAATCAACTTTGTTTGTTCACAGTGCAAGGGTGTTATTATAAATGATGATTGATTCAAAAAGCTACAGAAAAGAATCTGTTCATGTACAAGTAAAACGTTTTTAGCAAAACACAGTCAAGTGTAATGCTGTGACAGAAAGTGACAGAAACACTATACAAGGCCTAGGATTCCCAGGAGCTTCTTGAAATCATGTTGATTTAGAATGATGAGGCACAAGACCCAAAACACATAATTGCGGAGAGTAGAAAGACTGATGCAAAAGGCATGCAAATACTTTGACAGGATACCCTGCTGTCTGACTTGTTAGGTGTCACTGGGATCACACTTTTGGACTTTCAATGGGTATATAGTGCATGGCTGTATTAGAAATATTCACATCAGCTGATTTAGAGAAATGTTACTTTTTTGACTCAAAAATGACTCAAACCGATATATCAATAATCAAAATAGTTGGCGATTAATTTAATAGTTGACAACTAATCGAACAATTGATTAATCTTTGCAGCTCTACATCACTTTACCAGCCTTAAGATTGTGGCAAAACTCTAAATACAACGTGATTAGTCAATATCACAAATATGAACTAATTTCCTGTGAACAATTACATTGAGAAGATACTATTTGTTAACTATCATAAACTTTCATGCTACGGTTTTAAATATTGTCCTTAAGGAGTGCTGACGAATAAATTGTCTCATGTTTTTTTTTAAATGATGCAAACTCCAACACCAAATCTAGCTGGCTTCACCAAGGCTGACACACATAGCACCGTTAATCCTAACAGACACCCATACAGCCAGAGGAATAGGAGGTGGTCTTACATTCCTGCTGCTTTCAGGTTGTTCCAGTGTGGTTTCTGTTGACCCACTTTCCCTCCCGTCTGCTGGCTGGATGAAGCTGCGGTTTAGCAGCAGCGAGAGTTCACACCCTCGGAATAGCTGGCAGCCATGAAGGGAGAGATGGTGGAAGAGCGGACTACTGTAAGTGTGTGATTAATGAGCGAGTGTTATGGCAGCACCGCAGAGAACAAAGCGACTAATCTACAGCACATGGAGAGTGGAAAACACTGCACATTCCAGAGAGTGGATCTAAAAACTCACCAATGTCTGTCGGTCAGTAACTGTAAGAGCTGAGAACACCGGCTGCGGACATGCTAAAGGTGAATGCTAGTGTTGCATAATGTATACTGCACAGAATGTTCCTTCAGCTTCAAAGTGTCGGGAAAGTGCCATGTATTTACTCTCCACACTGACAGTAAATAAGACCATCTCTGGATAAGTTGAATGTGTGCATAGACACATTCCTTGTTGTGGGTGTATGCAAATGTGTGCGTCAAGCATTGATTAATGTCCGAGCGCGTTGGCATGGTTAATCTGGTGGGCTCAGCCTTCAGGCGTCTATCCACTCTACTGTCTGTGACAGGTGTGTGTGTGTGTGTGTGTGTGTGTGTGTGTGTGTGTGTGTGCTCCCACACAGAAAAGGCATTCTCACCTCACCCATAAATCACACACTAAGGCTAATTGATTCCGCTCTGGTTCTTATGCTGCTTCACCACCGAATCCTTAAGGAGGCGTCCAGGCTGTTTTTTAACAGAGTGTTGGGTTCTGTTATGCAAGCCTTCATAAATTGCTCATACTCTCTTCAAAAGACTCTACAGGCGGCTGATTTATGACCCGTGGCCACCAGCTCCACCAGCTCTAGAAACCTTCCACCGGCCGCCGAGCTTTTAAACACTTTGTTAGCCTGTGTGTGTGTTCAGTGAATGTATGATGGTACAGCTTTTTACCAACACAGTGGTAACTTAAGTGGTAAGTGATCTATGATCTTTGATCTGTGATCGTAATAATAAAAACTGAAAAATTGATGCAGCAGAACCAGAGATCTATCCTCTTTTTTATTTCATACAATCTTCTTCCTTGACAAAACGTGGCATCTACACTACCCACAGTGTCGCCAATGGTTTGGTGGGCGATTCGGGTGTGTTATGCTAGCAGCGGCTAATGTAGCCTCGAGCTGCGAGCCTCAAGCGAAGATAAGGAGCGAGCTACGAAGGTCTGCTAAGCTCACTTCTTTCTAACTTGAATTTCTAAGGTGATGGATTACACAACTCAAATAAGTTTCAAAAGCATGCTGATAGATTTTCGTATTGTACAGAAATGAATGGTAGCTAACGGCTGCCTGGAATGGTAAAAAAAAATATGTTTTGATTTGTAAACGAAGGACATGGTTTGCAGAAAGGGTTAGCATGAGCTAAACCTTGCAAAACTGCTAACATATGCCTTAAGACCATATCTTTAATGGTAATATGATATGATTTGATGTCAGGTTTCTCTGGCTGACTGTCTGTCTCTCTTTTGGATTTGGATTTTGTTTGTGGGTCCAGTTGGAAGCAATTGGCACGCTGGCAGGGAATGAAAGAGCTCCCTGGTTCATCCCTGATGCTCCCCAGCCGCCGTCCGGCCGACTCTCTCCACGGGCCTCCGTCTCCAGCCCTCCCTGGTGGGCTTAGACCTGCTCAAGGTCAACTCTGTGATGTGGGCTGCCCAATAAAAGCCAACGCTAGCTGGATTCCCAGGCCCAACTTCCCCCTGAGTCTTTATCTTTCACAGCGTTGGCTGAGGGTGAGGGCTGCCAGAGAATTAGGTTTCACTCAGCTCACACAGACTGTCTCGCTCTTTGCTTCTTCTTGGCTGTGGCAAAACCATGGGTGGAAGGAGCTGAAGCAGCTAGAGGAGTGTGTGTGGGTTTCCATCTCAGCATTTTCCATTCAAATCGAGAGGGGCTGATCCAAGGAATGGATATTGATTTCACAAAACAATTCCTCAATATCTTAAAATAGTCTACCTAAACACAACCTCACATGCTGTATATACTGAGTTATTGGTCTCTCTCTTTGTTTCCCTGGACAGTGTTTCCTCTGCTGAGCCTGGGCTGAGGGATGAATAATTATAATAATACATTTGATTTATAGCACCTTTAATACATAAAATGCAGCTCAAAGTGCTGACACATTTTTTTAATTAAATTAAAATAAATACATAAAATCATGTTGGGATAAAGCCACACATTTTATACTAAAAAGACCAACTTTGGAAGATACCCATTTAATTGTTTCTAGTTTCTAATTTAGATTGTTGAAGCCTGATATTACCTTCGACTGAACTTTAGAATTAAGTTTTGCACAGTAAAAAGCACTGCTGTGCCAGAGTACAGCCTCACAGAGCTGCTAGCATAGCTGTAGATTCTTAAACCGAAATTAATTATGTGACGTAAATGTCGTCATCAGAGGGTATACATGTAGGCTCTGTGCGGATTTCTGTGTACCGCCAATGTTTTGTGACTGCCACTGCGCTTCAAGTGATAGCGTAGAGATCTACTTCAAGCGGATAGTATAAACAGACCTACTATTGCGCCCATGGGCTCCGCAGCTGTCCGTGTACGCGCCTGGAGTAAAACCTAGCCCTTAGTCTTGTTCAAAACATTTGTTTCTATAATAAGTGTGCGTGGCAACTATATCATGGTAGGGAAAGATATTATGTTATGACAAAGTCCCATCATCTACAAAACCTCTATACCCCACCTATCATTGCTTCTATATAAAGGGTACATTACCTGCACAGGCACCGGATGTAATCGTAGCCTGTGGAATCACTGGATTTGAACACAGTTTCTACATTGTGCTAACTAGAACCACAGTAACTCATACTATTTTGTTCTTTAAAGACTTCTCTATTAGTTGCTTTATAATGCATTCATCATATTAAACTTTCAGAATATCTGAAGACAATTATGAATTGTTTTGTCTTAACTCAAGTGAGAGTGATAGAATATTTGCAATACTTGAGAAATGTGATGCTGTTTTCCATATCCATGTTCAGACTCAAGTCCTAAGAATTCCTCCTTGTGTCTGTGGGCGTGTTGAAGTCCCCGACTGAAGTTCTCTGATGCAACCTGATGTGACAGTAATGAA
The DNA here is from genome assembly GCF_008315115.2 of Sander lucioperca. Classification (NCBI taxonomy): domain Eukaryota; kingdom Metazoa; phylum Chordata; class Actinopteri; order Perciformes; family Percidae; genus Sander; species Sander lucioperca. Next base: position 11,491,848 of record NC_050187.1, read on the forward strand.
TGTGCCTGAACATGAAGGTGCAGTAATGTACATGTTTGCGTTTACATCAACCCAACAGCTGCACTGACTGTCGAAACAGGAAAAGCCTTACATAACGCATGACACACAGCAAAAGATTAACATGCAGTTAATCTATAGCACAAACACATCCACAGAAACAGGTGTGCACACAAACAACAAATGCAAATCTACACTGACGACTGAGTTGAGTTGAAACAGACATGCAACCACACATGTACACATGAAAAGGACTCACATGGACAAACAAATCTGAGCTCAAATGCAGGGTAGAATTTATGGTCAGTCTGTCATATACAAAAACATGGACACACACACACACACACACACACACACACACACACACACACACACACACACACACACACACATACCCGGACAGAGTTCTCCCAGTCATTCCATCCTTGCGGCAGTGAAGCTGTTTTTCCATCACTGGGCCTTAGCGTGACATTGTGGTACAAACAGCAGTGAAATATTACATGGGCCAGGGTTATTAAAACTGTTATTAGCATGGCCAATTGGGGCTAAACAGGTCCTGACTGTCACCCTAATGACAGGGTGGCTGAGGACTGGGAAAAGGGGGGAGGTGGGCTGCTGAAACCTCTGACCAAACAGCCCCAGTGGATTCGCTGCCAACCACCCTTATCCCTCCATGTGCTCATAACTCGTTGGATCCTCTGCAGCATGAGACAAATAAAACTGGGGTATTGACGTACAAAGCCACAGATACACACAGACATGGAGACGGATAGGATAACAGATACTTTTACACAAATAAATGCAGACATATGGATGCACAAATATGCATATAAAGGCACATAAACATGTTTATAGATATATAAACACATAAGCAAAGACTTAGAAATAATCTTTTTTTGTGTGTCTCAGTTCATTTTACAGTACAGTTACATTATTGGCATGACTGTTTATTGGAAACAACAATTATATTTCCTTCTTCTACCCCACAACTGTTTATACTGTAAATCAAATCATACTGAGGTGGGGATTTTGAGTGCACCTCTATATAACCAGTGGTGGAAAGTAGAAGAAAAGTACTTGAATACAATTGTGAGGTACTTGGACTTTACATTTAATGCTACTCTATACTTAGAACATTACTGTACTTTTAACTTCACTTCATTTATTTGAAAGCTACACATTGCAGATTAAGATTTTACATAGGCCGACAATTTCGTCGGCCCTTACCAACAGAAGTTCCCGAATCTCGTTGTCTCTCCAAGATATTTTCTTTGCCATCTTTGTGTAAATCACCCTTCTTCTTCACCTCAGATGTTTGTTTTCTTTCACTTTTATGCAGGCCGCACACCCACTTGCTTGTTATGAATTTTCACACTTTGTGCTTAATCAGAGATTTCACGGACTAGGGAGCTGGTGGGGTAAACACCATTTAATGTCCGATCCAACTGAATCTGATGTTTTTTGTCTCACATACAGATCCGCTGGGTAATGTATAGAACTTTGTCTATCTGCAGTTCAGTGCAGAGTTGTTTTTTTTTGCAATAGGTAGACTCTGCGAGCGAAAATGACACTGACGAAAGCCGTGAAAGTAAACCAAAACAGTAAAGTTGAGGGTTGGAAAATGTGCTATAAAGCTCTGTAGCACTGAGGGGAACTAAGAAGTTGACTTATAATTATCTGTGGGTTCATCACTAACCTCCAATTTCCACCAACTGCAGAACGTCTGCGGATCCGCTCCGGAATGGCGGCGGAGTCAATAGGTTTCCATTAAAGTCAATGTGTGTATTTTCACTGACTGCGGACCGGCTGCGTTCCGACTCCGTCCGCAGCCCTCCGGAGCAGATACGCAGAGCTTCTATTTTTGCTGGACGCCAGAGAGCTCCGCAGCAATTCAGCACAGGGCAGATTGTGCGGGACAGGAAGTCAAGCACAGAAACAAAATAAAACATCCGGTTAATTTTCAAAATAAAATACACCGTGCTCAGGGCAGATCATATTTCCCTGCACTACACCTTGAAAACATTATAATAGATGGAAACAAACTGTTGTTGGTTTTGTGGTTCTGTTTATAGAAACTACATCCTGTTATATTGCGCGATCATACGTGAATTCGCGAGATCTCGTGGGTCCTCGTGACTTCAGCTGTCAGTCATGGCTGCAGCCGTTGCGCAACAAATCCGGAGCGGGAAGGTATTGAAGGACGGCGGAGCACGGAGCCGACACGCAGCGGAGCCGATCCGCAGACGTTCTGCAGTTGGTGGAAATCAGGAGTTAGAGTGACACCTTTCACTAAATTCATATGATCCATTGTTTGTATAGAAATATTGATAATAGCCACTTTAAGTGCATTTTGCTAATACTCGTATACTTCTTGCCTCTAAGAAGAGGATCTGAATACCTCTTCCACCACTGTGTATACTGCTCATAATCACCAGTATCACATTTCACCAGTTATATTTAGCTAAACAAAACTAAACAAATAAAGAAATAAAGAAAGTTAACACGGGATGGTCTGGTGGGCTAGCGGTTAAGATGCATTCCATATCATCGTTCGTACTCCTCTCTTACTCCCCACATACACTGTCACAATCATATAAAGGCAAAGTGCCAAATAGAAAAAGCTTTAAAAAAGAATTTGTTAACACATTCTGGCGTGCCTCAGATCTCTGTTGTTTCCACATAATTACTATTATGCTCAAGAAGCACCCAACCCTACAATCTATAACATCCTCTGTTTATTTCCACCAATATCTGTTTTATATTAATAATATGAAAGACTTCCAAAATCGCCAACGTGTATTTACATAAATCATTCAAAAGCCAATAAGTGCATAGCAGATATCTCTTTCCTCCTACTCAGCTCTACATTCCTTGTCTCACCCACCTCTGTTTCCCCCCTCTTTCTCCTCACAGATTGAACCCTGCAATAAACCAACTCAATATCTTAACGCAGAAGACACACACAGAGCAGAGAACATGGCTGTAGCCCAGCGGTGGCCGATGCTGACCAACAGTGGGGTTCAGCTGGAGCCAGAGAGACCACTGTGGTTATCAACATGTCTTTGTATCCCAAACAGTCATGCTAACCCCCTCTACCCCTCCCTCTGAGCCTCCACCACCGAGGCAAATCCATTCAAATATCCAAACACACAGTGAATATCAAAACTCTTCACACCCTCAAACTTTCTAGTTAGTTTTATTGCCTTGAAGCCTCAAATTAAAAGACAGTAAACCACTTTTTTTTCCACGTTCACTTGGACAGCAGTGGAATCAACAACTGGTGAAAACAAGAAGCCAAAAGGCCATAATACAACTTTATAAATCACTTTTTATTTAGCTTAGTGATTCCCTCCTTATAACCAAATGTTTATGAATAATAATGATTCTGATTACAAATCGCAAACTTTCTTCTCCTTTAACTTACAGTAAGTAAAAGTACCCCGGTGTTAAAATATTTCATTACAAGTAAAAGTCCTGCATTTATAATTGTACTGCTAGTGGAAATGTGTGTGCATTCCCTAATTAATAATTTAATTAATAAAGTACTCTATCTTCTTTAGTATCTAAAGTAAAAGTACTCAATTTGATCTACTTTATGTTCTGTTCATCATCTGTACCATATTTTATAAGCTGATCATACTGTATGTTGTGTATGTAAAATTGTATTCTGCCGTAAAAACCACAGCTATGAAAGTGGAGTGAAAAATAGAATATTATATCCAAAATGTAGTGGAGCAGAAGTATGAAGTGCCATAAAATGGACATACTCCATACTAAATAGGTAAAGTTTACTCCACTTTTACGCCAATCAAATCATGTCAGTAACCATTCTGATTTCATAGGGGTCAAGGGTCCACACCTAGAATGTAAATTATTTATGAAAGCATCATACATTTCATTAAAAACGGAAAAAAACTGAAACGTCAGCTGTTCAGAATGATAAGAGTCTGGTTTTATTTTCCTTTCCGGTTAAAGGTAATAAAAACTAGCAAGTATGAAAAGGTACCGTATGTGGATAGAAGACATCCACTGTACATACATCCATATTTAACCATCCATCCATTCATTTGTCCAAACATGCAAAGAGAAGAACCGAAAGGCTATTTCCAGCTCAGACTCCCCTGTTTCCCATCAACACATGGAGTGGGTTTGAACCAACAAACAAGAAGTCTGCTCTATGAAATACGAGCCCAAAAACAAAGCTCTCCCTTCAGTGAGACCCCCAACCCCAGCACACACATGCACACACACACACATGCACACTTGCACGCATGCTCGCACGCACGCATACACACACACACCTCAGTCTTAAACCCCTCCATGATACCCTCTCTCAAGACCCTTCACCTTCTCCACTTCCAACAGTTAATCACACACATGGGGTTGGGGGGTGGGGGTGACGCTGGGGCAACAGTGAGTTGTGGCCCTTCCCTTTAGACAGTCAACACTGACACAACACTGGTAAATGTGTGTGTGCACATGTGCACGTATCTCCCCTTAGATTTACTTTTAGTTTCTTTGGCTATGGTAATGGTGGCTGTCACGGAAAATCGTCTGACCCGGTCACTGATTTACTCCAGGTGGCGCTTTGGCTATTGTCCATCCCAAGGAGCTGCCCTGACCTTTGACCCCTGACTCCCCCCCCTGCAAAGGGCTGCAGTTGTTGCTGAGGAGAGAGGCGACATGGGGATTAAACCAGAAAGAGTGGTTTGGAAATGGTTCCTCCCACAACTCAGGAGCCCCCAACCTCACAACCAGTTCTGATTTACATGCCTCGTAATGGTGTTGGAGAGTTTACACTGAAGTAGTTTAGCACTCAGGACTGGTGTGTTTTCACACCTATAGTTTGTTTGCTTTGGTCCAAATCAGTTGATGAGTTCTGTCTGTCTCCAACTTTAGCGGCGGCTCGTTTGACCACGGAAATGCAAGTGACGGACGGCGAGCTTGACTGCAGTCTATGTCTGTGAGAGAAACACTGCAAGCTGCTACAGACTGCTGATCTGCCGCATCGCAGATTGCTATATCCACACCTGACTACAGGCGACGTTTAGCTCAGACTTGTGGAGTATATAGTTGGTGCGGTTCGAGGTCGGATCATGTTCTCACCACAAACGAACCACTCCAGAGTTTGTTTGAAAGCGTACCGAGACCACCTCATCAAGCAGGTCTCGGCACGCTTGTTTGGTCCACTTTTGGTGCGCGCCCGGGTCTAATTGCTGCATTCTTTCCTGCTCAAATGAACCGCACCATCAGGGCAAACGACCTCTAGTGCGATTCAGACGAACTAAATGAGGCAGGTGTGAAAACATCTGATGCACAGTAGGCAGTTTGTTTTAACTTTCAGCAATATGAAACAAGTGTTTCTGCCATGTTTTGGACAAGTGGAAATACACTCTGTTGCCACTTTATTAGGTACACCTGTAAAATGTAATAATATCTGGTTCAACAGCCCAGCCAAAACTTCTACCTTTACACAGGTAATAATGTTCAGTTCTGATTGACACTGTCAGAGAGGTGTTCATTTAAAGGTGCTCTAAGCGATGTTGGGTGACGGCACTTCTTGTTGACGTTCAAAGTATTGTCAAACAAAACGGAGGCTAGCTCGCCCCTCCCTCCTTTTCATCCCATCCCCTCCCCCTCCCATCCGCGCACTAACCCCCCAACCCCCACCCCCAAATCCTTCTTGTCGGTTATTGGCTGGAACACTGTTTGTTATGTTTTGTGGTGCAGGTTGGCGCAGTTTGTTGTTGTTGGCGTTTGTGAGCCTGGGCTGTCTACAGAGACTGCGTTTTTTTTTTTTTTTTTTACAGTGTGTTCAGGGGACAGGCAGCTAGCGGAGGAGATGTTTGCTGTATGTGACAAAAAATGTTGTCGCCTAAAAAACGCATGACATCGCTTAGAACACCTTTAACTTATTTTATTTTATTATTATTGTAGTTGTAGTTTTCCGTGATGTTAAACTGGACTGCATTATATTGAGAGGGGTTGCTAATTTTTTGTCAATATAATATATTATTAAAGTATTAAAGTTACAAACTTTACCTCTTCAACACATTCTTAATTTATAGATGGTGCATGAATGAATATTTGTAATCCAAAGTCTTATAATGGCCAAAGAGAGTCAGTCAGGTTAGTCAGGAATGAAGGAGAAGATTATCATGTTGGTGGCGCTCACAGACATATGACCAGATGTACAGCACGTATACCAGCTGACCTTTGCACCACCCAAAACACCCATGGCATTCTTAAATATAGATTGGATATGAACACATGAATAGTGATTATAGACATGTTAATACCACTGCTGATGAACTGTGACACACATGCTGTACATGCAGGCAGTGCCCACTGGCAAAGACACAGATTAAGGGGAATATTCAAGATTTATGTACCACTTTTTAAAGCTACAAACTTTGTAAAGCAGGGGTCTTCAACGTCTTTAGGCCAAGGACCCCTTAGCTGAAAGAAAGACAGAGTAGGGACCCCCTGCTACATGAGCTGTAAAAAAAATTATGTTGCATTAAACTGGGCCAGATGGATGAAAATAAATGGCGGTGAATCCTTAACTTTAACTGTAAGGCTACCATATAGTGGCTACCGTACCTATAGTAAGCTTATCTTCAACCATAAAGACATGCATGCAAACTAGGACTACATTTGAAAATTAGCCAACTGGCTAACACTGGCACATTTACAGAAATGTTGATTAATGTGCATTGTCCTAATCAAATAAACAAATAAAAAAATAAAAAAGTGCACTTACTCTGAGGACCCCTTAGGGGTCATGGCCCCCTGTTGAATATCTCTGTTATAAAGGGTTTCTAAGTTGTAACTAATGGCACTACTAATGTTCTTGCTCTATAGATTAATTAGTAGAGCATTTCCTTCTCATTAGAACAGTAATTTTACCTCATCATTTAAATTAAATTCCAGCATTTATATTTAACTTGAATGGGATATTTTTATACTCCTTCCATACACACACAACACATGCCCAGTGATCCAGACTATATATATAGTGTGTATATGCCCTGCGTAGAGCCAGGTGGTTGGGGCTGGGTGTGTGACAGTGTTGGTACATGACTGGAGCTGATGACAGAGAGTGAGCAGAAAGACAGCAGCTGTCAGTCTGGCTCAGTTACAGCCAAACACCACCAACACTGATACACCTCACCAATACCCTGAGGTCCATGTCTGGGTCATGGCGCTCCAGAGTTCACCATGGTCTTTAACTCCAGTCTTCCCTTCTCACACTGAAGTATTCCTTCATGGGGTTGTAGAAAATGCAGGACTGTAATACCGAAGAGTGGGGTTTACATCTTGAGGCCCGTGTGTGGTTAGGTTTAGGCATTGAGGTTAGGGAAGAATTACGATTTTGGTTAAATGCTAATAAATTCAACGTAAATGTGCTTTCTTGTGCCTCAAGTCACCTTTAACCAAGCCAAAGGCTGTGTGTACATAAACATATACAAAACATTCATCAAGCTTTAGTTGGTACAAACAGATATATACTTTTTCTACATTCTCAAGCTATAATTGATGGTTTTGTTATGTACGCTCTGTTTTCGCTTATAAGGTTTACTGCCTGGATCCAGTTTTACCCCCTGAGATCATTACAATTTCAATTCATCTTCTTGAAACTCATGATTTAACTACTTTATGAATTTTTGAAAGGGAAATTTAGTCCCTTTAGGTTACCATCCTCACATTTAACGATCCTTCCCTGACCAGACTGCAAACCAGCACTTAACCCAACACAGGCCTTCGCCAAAGACCAAGGCTGTAATTCAAAAGCCCCCCCCGTGTGTTACATAGGCTATCCCCCAGTTTACTTCCCTGTTCCGCATGACTGGCATGGCGCAGACATGCTCCCTCTGTCTGACAGGCTCCAGTTGCACTGGCAATATAAACCTGCTGGGGCTGAGGAGATACTGTATAACAGGGCAGTCACATACACACACAGAAAGCATATCGTGGCTAGGTGTTTTTTGTAATATGTAATCTCACTTCACCTGGTTAAAGATTTAAACATTAATATTAACATATCTGCATACACACAGACATACACTCAAGAGAGTGCACATAGAAAGAAATAGAGAGAGAGGGAATGTGGGGGGTTATGGGAGAGGACGTCTGGAGCAATAAAGGCTGGTACCAGCGTTCAGAGTTTAAGGGCCAACAGGGCTTCGGATATGAATTTCTCCCGAGCATGGCGACCTCTGACCTTCTCCCAGAAGTCCTCATGGGGTGCATTGCAGTTATTGTCTTCATCTTTCTGCCTGACTCTCCCTGACCTCCTCTGTCTTCCATCTGCACAAGTCCATTACGACCCTTTATTAGAATGCTACAACTCTCTGCACATAAACTGCTCTTTTTCCTCCTTGCCGCTCTATTCACTCGCTGTCGTTCCGTCCATTCATGGCCCAAACAGAGCCATTGATTCATCGGCCGGACATGACCGTATTGTGTTAGAATGCGAGGATGAGAAAGGGAGAAAGACGGAGAGTATGCTTAGCCATTAGGGCGACACTGAAAAGCAGTGAGTGGTCCTGAGGTCAACATGGGGGACAGAGGACAGAGGATAGGGGTAAGTGGGATCAACATGGGGCCAACTTTAGATCATTCTGTGTATTGCAGGACATTTGGACCTTTCAGGCAATTGATACTGTGTTTCAAAAGGACTCCATGCTGATTTAACACCCATCAGTCATCCACTGTAAGCTGGAACAGATTTGACATTGCATGTCATGGGAAAAGGTCTTCTCTGTATGCTAATTTAACACCCATTACTCATCCATGAGCTAACTAACAGAAACAAATACATTATATGTCATAGGGAGAAGGCCTTTGGGGGTGCTTGTAATCTGTCATCCTTCATACTTACATTTGTCTCAGTCTTTCTGGTTTAGTCTGTTTCTAATGGTTTTGTATTATTTCAACTGTTAGGTACATGACTGCATTGTTGTTTATATCTGCCCCTTGCTAAACTCAGTGATATATCATGGGAAAAGCTTTCCGGGGGTCTTGTTAGACAATTGCAG
>NC_050187.1:11505885-11548385 GCF_008315115.2 Sander lucioperca
ACACTAGGACATGTTTACATGCTTTAATGTTATCGTTGTCATACTGCCCATTGGCTGCTGCACCTGTATTCACCCTCACGGCAGTGTGTGAGTTAAGTTAGATGACCAATCACAGAAGGCCGGAGAAGGCTGGCTAAGTGTTGCGCAACACTCAGCCCAGAGTAGAACTTACAGTTTGAAGGGGTGATGGAATGCAAAACTGATTTTACCCTGTCATAGTTGAATAACGACAGTTTGGTGGGTAAATAGGACATACACAGAACCTCAAAATCCCATTGACATCCCTTTCCTCTGCAAATCTCACAATTTGAAACTGCCTCTGAAAACGGGCAAATCTCAACGAACCACCGAGTTGACGTCAACTTGGTGGCTCCTCCTCATTTGGCTCTAGTCTCTATCTTTGTCACACCCAAACATTTACATAGGCTACACCATTGATCTGAGATCAGGTAGTCTTGTGAATAGTGGCGCAGATCTCAGAAATTGTATACATTGTTCATCTGCTATTTTACCACTAAATTCACTTCTGAGACTTTTTTATGCGGGAAATCAACTATGTAGAGGTCAAATATGGGCAGTTTTACGAAAATTGATGGCTAATTGCAAATTTTGTCCGACTGTGTGCAAATAGTGGCCGGTGCTGCCTGGGTTGCTGCCTCGCCGCCTGGCCTGTCCTCCTTCACAGACCCCGGCCTGCTGTGAGATAGATGGAGCTCCGTCACGGCTGGCAGCCCACGGTGCTCCATACCTACATACATTGATAGAGCCCGCGGCTGGATGGAGCTCTATCAATGAGAGCTAGCTAGCCTCCTCCTAGACCTCTGAAATTCACAACAATGCATTATATTAAAATCGGACAAAAGTGTTAGCTAAGCTTTGTAAGGCCTTAGGGTAGCTGTGATATACATACCGTGACGAAATTCAAACTGTAAATATACTCTAGTTATGCCGAAAGTGTAGCAAACTAGCTGTGATATTTACCCATAGGATTGAAGGGACACTAGCATCTAACGAAACCCCTCATATTCACGAAAATGCATTAAATTGAAATTGGACACAAGCATTAGCTTTGTAAGACCTTGGGGTAGCTATAATATAAGTGGCAGTGTCTGAAATATGAGACCTGCTGTCTCGTCTCCAATGTATGTGTATGTGGTTTGCACAAACCAATCAACGCGCAGCTCATCAAAATATTCATGAGCATACCATATTTGGAAGAAAAGCTCTTGTTACAAATAGGGCCATATTCATAGGGTAGTTAAGAGCCCATAAAATAGCACTCAGGCAATTTTCAGCCCAACCAATGTACCAATACCCTATTAGGAGACATTAAGGAACAGTGTGAAATACCCTATATAATCATTCTATCACCCCTTTAAACCGGAGCGTTAAGAACACTTGGAAATGTGAACGTTTTAGCTCACGGGGATTTGTCTAAACTATGTTTACCTATTACTCTATTATTTGAAGTTTGAAGTCTGACATGGAAATCCAACATTATAACACTGTAGATATGACAGAAAATACGGAAAAGCATAATATGTCCACTTTAAAACCTGTTGCATAGTGGCCGGGTTGGCTCAGTGGGTAGAGCTGGCGCACATATACTGAGAGATCATCTATCATCTATCATCTATCTCATCTAAAGACATGAATATTTTGCTTTGACGACATACCACTAAATCAAGTTATTTACTAAATTATTGACAACAAATACAATTAGCTAGTTCCTGTTAGAATTGTTTCATGAGAAAAACGTTTTGAGCAATAAATAATAGCAGACAGCTGCAGATGGACATGTTTTTTAGATTTTCCCTGTCTACTGATATCTTTCTTTCCCCCTCTCTACTTCTGGATTCTAATCCTGCTAATTAAACTTTGAGAGCCTGCAGGGCTCCCCCCTCCTTTCCTCATCATCTCCAAAACTTTCTCACAGGGAGCATAAAGAACTGGAGGAGAGTGGAGTGAGAGAGAGACAGAGAGGGAGAAGAGAGTGGAATGAGAGAGACTGAACAGAGGGTGGATTTATGGCGGCTCTGCTTTGCTTCTTATCAGTATCCTGGCTCTGTGAATGAAGCTCTTCAGAGGATTTCTCCTCCCCTCGATACCCAATACGCCTCCAAAGCTACCTCTGAATCCCCACTGTGTGTGTGCAAACATGTACATGCATGCAGACCTTACATATACTGCACATGTTCAAATAGACGTGGAAATGGGAATAAACATCAATAAATGCAATAGTACAAAGTAGAGATGCAACCACAGCTTCCCCTCAAAAGGCCCAAGCACCCCCTAAAATTTTCCTCTTATTTTTCAAAATGAATTGTATTTTACATGTTACTGAAAGTGAATCTGACAAGATTAATTATATTTAAATATACATAATTGTAGTAATTTCATGCAAAATTGACCCCAGTTGCCCCTGTGTTATGATCGGATGCTCAAAGCTCATTCTTCAGAGAGAGAAGTTTGGCTGTACAAGCCACATTTAAATGAATTAGCTAAGTTACATGTTAAAACGTATTTTTTTTAGAAATGTTTTAGCATCACGTTTTTGCATCACAGTCAGCAGACAACCCAGAAGCTGACTGTGATGCAAAACAACTGCTCCTGTAATGCCCTATAGATAAACTGAGGAATGGACACTAACTTAAAATGTACCATGATGGATTCTTTCTCGTGACATCTTCAGAGTAATGTTCAGTCTACTCTTTCAGTTTGTCAGTAGGACCTTTGGCTCTGTTATTGACATGAATGATGAAGCCCATTGACTATGACCGACATGGTGCCGATACTTAATTCCCCCCTCTTTTTATTTGCAGTGCATAGCAAGAAATGCAAAGTTAGACATCCGGTATACTCGCCGTTCCCGACCTGTCGTGCGCCAGTGTGACGTCATGGGAGCGCCGTAACTATTTCTACTCGCGCATGGTGGTCGTGACACTAGTTGCAGTCTTCTCCTGAACAGAGGTGTCGCAACTGAGGAAAGACTACTTTGCTATTTCTACGGACTAGAAGAAGAAGAAAAAGGTAAACAATGGCGAAGAGAAGCACTTTGAATAGTTCACAATGTCTGCACAACGATTTGATGACCTACTTCGTCGGATCAAGCCTTTCATTCACCATAAAAGAACTCATCTTAACCCAGTAAGTTTACAAGAGAGACTTGCAGTCACTCTGAGAGTCCTGGCATCCGGTTGCCCTCAAACTCGTCCATGCTTCCTGTTTCCGCTTTGTCGTGTGCCGCTGAAAAAAATAGAGTGGTGCACGACCTCTGGTCGCCCCCTGAGCCCTTGGACCCCTGGGCCTGGGCCCGGTAGACCTGTTCGGTTACCCGCCCTTAGTGCTGCCTATCTTTAGATAACACTAACACTTTTTGGGTACATCAGTTTTTCAAATGACATCACACATGTAGTGATGTTAACAGCAACAGCCCAATCAAGCCTTAACATCAACATTGCTCACTTAATGGTAGACAAACAATGAAACAAACAGGGAAATCACACCACTAACCACCATGTCATAATACTGATCCAGTTCTGATTTATCAAGGCAAACAACATCCCAGAACTTTATTTCCCAACACTGAATGAACCCAGCATTTCATTCTGATTTCCTGATGCTCTTGCATCGTCTCAGTGATGCTTATTTATCCAATTCACAGTAGCCTCTACTTAGTGGCCTGTCCGTAATGACTGGGAGCCGTTGTGCAGCTATGCACTGGTTGGATCCAAATAAAAGAGGGGGGATATTGAGTATCCTGGCTTATTTGTGGTGTGGGCAGCCCCCCGCCCCCTCCATTCCCCTGGTGGAGGCTGTTTTGGGGATGAGTGGGGGGCAATGGGGGTTATATTATAGGATATTAAATGGTAATGATGGGCCTGGAAGCACAGCGTCCATGAGAAAATGGTCGCTGTGTCTCGCTGTGGCCCGGCGTTGGTCCCGAGTCTCTGGGAGCCAGAACCGGGTCACACTGCCGCAGAGATCATTACAGGGTGGAGAGGTGGTGCTAGCGGTGGGGGTGGGAGGCTGGGAGAGAGATTAAGATGCCAGACCTCTTCGACCACTTTAACCCCCCCGCCCAACCCCTATTCCTAGTCCTCTTCCTCCCTCAAACCCAAAGTCCGCTGACCGCCCATGCCTGCCCTCTGGAAAAAGACTTCAGCCGCAGTCGCCAGGCTCTACCAGCACCGACCCTGACCCCGTCGCCATGTCTGCCAAACATCCAGACAACATTTAGCAACTTTGAGGCAGACAGGAAACCGCCTGCACCATGACATTGAGGAGGGGAGGGGGGGGGGGGGGCTCGTACCACATTGTTCATCTTAGGAACGTCCAGTGAGGAGATGGGAGATGGACAATAACGTTGCAGTGTGGATAGCCACAAGGCACGAAACAGGGAAGAGCGGGAAGCAGTTAGGAAAAGAGAGAGGGAGACAGGAAGGGAGACAGAGGGAGCATGACAAGCTCCTATTTCACTACATTCCTTTAATTCAACCAAGCAGTCTGCATATTACTGACAAAGCCCATACTGACAGTTCCCCACAATGTGTGTGTGTATGTGTGTGTGTGTGTGTGTGTGTGTGTGTGTGTGTGTGTGTGTGTGTGTGTCTTTGCATCTTAACAGAATACTTGTCTGCAGCTTTGCTTTAAGTGTTTTAGAGACACACAACTCTAACAAAGTGTGTCATGTAAGCAAGGTTGAGTTTATTTATTTGCATGAGACAACATAGAACTTCACATTGCGTTGGACTGCATGAAGCATGTTTGGTAGTGAGCTCATGTGTATACAAGTTTCCCAAACACAAACCCCTGTCTCCTCTGCAAATGTATACGCCTGGGGTTAGCTTAAGTTAGACTAAAATACAGCATGACGTGTTGCTGATGGGGTAAGAGTCTGTGATTTTTGCATGCAACAGCCTGAACAATTTTCTTAAAGGAATAGATTTTTTTTTAAAAATGCTGAGATATGTTCCTTTCTGATATTACGATGAGGACATTGTTATTAAAGGATCATTGGGTTTTATTTTTTGTAGTTTTGTAGTAACAGAACATTTTTATATTGTGTTTTTCAAAGATATCCAAATAGGAGAAATAAGCAATAACCATTGAAACTAACAAAAAGTGGCGACTGTCAGAGAAAGTGATGGAAAGTTTTGTCACAGCTCAAAGAAATGTTGATACATCTCAGGCCTCGAGACTGTCTGAGAACCTGAGACGGCCAAAAGAACTCAAATCAAACTGGACAGTGAAAACTACCTGGCTCATGGCTTTTTTTGTGGAGAGGGGGAAGTTATCTCAAACTGGAATGTCTCATCTGCAGAGGGAAACTGTTAAATGTGGCAATGTTGGCGAGTCAGATCAAGAGACATATCAAGCCAAAACAGCCCATTTTTGGAAAACTTTGTTCGTTCAGACAGAGTGATTGTTAGGAGGCCTTTATTATTTCACTTCATACTGATGTGTGACATATAGTACATCTACAAAATAATCAGACTAGTTGTAAACAAGTCAACTGTTTAGCGAGATTATCTAAACCACTTTATTTGTCGGTAAAAGTGAAAATGTATGCATCAGTCTTCGTCATTTTACCTGTGATTTCTCTTTCAAATAAGTTTAGCTAACCTGGAGATATGATCATCTGATTTCTTTTTTGCCCTGTCTGACTTCATTTAAACAATGCTGCTGCATCTCAGAAATTAACTTGGTGACTACTGTACAATGGACCAGTCAGGACATGTTTAGCAAAATTTAAAGACTGGAGGCAGGAGAAAGCAGCTAGCCTGACTTTCCCAAAATGTCTTCAAGGAAACTATGAAGAAGTTGGAATGTATGTGTCTATTAACTGAATATAAACAAAATACATAACCCTTAAACAGCTTCATGCGCCCTCATAAGAACTACAATAATCATATAATACATTTTAGAAAGTTGTTATAGAGACATCACCAACGACTTTTAAATAGTTACAATTGAGTCAAAGTCATCCGAGGAAGATAAAATCACCACAAATTGCGATAAAGTCACTATAAAGTCATCGCTAGAAACATTTAAAACCTCTGCGGAGATATTATAGCTAAACCATGAGAGATAAAAGTGGAGATAAATTATGATGAGACCACTATAAACTCAGCACTGCATGCCCCAGGCAGACTGTCCGAGCACATCAAATCCTAACGTTATAGGAATGTTACAGTGACACCATAAGAGATTGGAGAAGACCATAAAGTGCCATATGGCCACTAAGAAAATGACTGTTGAGCACCTTGGAAACATTATATATCTCATAAAAGCCCTTTTAAGGTTATTGATAGGAATATTGCAGGCATGGTGATACCACTGGAAATAAAAAAAAAAACTGCCATAAAGTACCATTTGATGTCTTTAATCTCGCTTTACAGACACACTGTAAGTGTCTATAGGAATATTAGAATGAGTTTTCCATATAGGGAATATGCCATGCCAGCATTACTCTCCTCCTCCTCCTCCTCCTCCTCCTCCTCCTCCTCCTCCTCTTTTCTCTTCCTCTGCTTGTATCTCTTCATCCTCCCTGCGGTGTTTTCGACCCGAACCCAACCGTCCAACATGATCCCATATAATTAAGCAGGTTTAAGGCAAACTGATCCCCTCTGAGAGCCTTGTCTTCCATACATTCCAATTAAAAGAGATTACACACAGTGGTCTTTTACTGCTAAGAGGCCTCTGTCAACTCCTCATCCCCCCCCCCCCCCACCCTTCAACCAGTACTACCCATTCCCAGGGTTTCAGCTGTCACCCGTCGCCTCAGCGCATCAATCTTAATAGTTCCGTTCCAGCGTTTGTTTTTTCTTTTCATTCCCCTCGTGCAAGTAATTGTATGTTTTGTGTTGTTTGCATGCACTAAGCTAGCCCAGATACCTTCTCCTTTTCCAGTCGTCCTTCTATTTTTACATTCTCAGATTCTTGTTTTGACGATTGCTAATTCACGTGAATAAGAGATGTGGAATCATGTATATTCACTCTTAACTGCAGGCTGAGACAAAAGCTTGAGCCAAGCAAATCCTTAAATCTTGTCAACTTTCACTGAAGGCACACCCCCCCCACACCACCCATCCCCAATCCCCCTCATCGGCCCACTACTCTCCCCTTCCTTATTCTTTTAGGAAATGCCTGCAGGGAGATGAATAGAAGCCCCACATTTCCACATGAAGTGAGCAGCCAGCAGCGATCTTCTCTCCCTTGGCAAACTTACTTTTCTTCTAGCTGTGAGAAAGCTTGGTGGGACTGTGGTTATGAATATTCATGCCGGAGAGTTCCCTGTCAATCAGTCAAGGAGAGCTGAGGGGAATGCATGTCTCCAATGGTTCATTTTGCTGGGGAAGGAATGTGTGCAAATTCGGGTTTAGACCACTCTATTATTAACTTTTGCTGTATTTTGTTTTCTGCTATATTTACTTGCAAGAACACCAGCTACATTATTTCAATGGTTTTGATTGGCCATTCACATCTCTGCGACCATATCCATTCATCTGTATAAAGAGAAAGTCACTCTATTGTTGTAATATAACCATGTCTCCAGTGCTGATGTGTGACTGACATGAGCGCATTCAGCCTGCTAACAAAGCACTTTATGGCAGCACTGTTATAACTTAATGACCATATCCACAGTGCATTTTAAGACCAGTAATAATGAATTGCAATGCACTCGTGCTCATGACTGTGCCTATTGAGAAATGAAATACTTTTGAATTTGAATGACATAACATGGGAAATCCCCTTATTTATGAGAGTTTTGTCTTGAAACCAATTTTGGGGAGTAGGGTTACTTCATGAACAAAAGCTTCTAATTCAACTACATTACCCAGTAGCACTTAAGTAGCATAGCTATTTTTAAAATCGTGTTACGTTTCTGGAAGAAAGCAATTTTTTTCCACTAAGAATTGGCGTAGCACGACCGATACATAGTGTTGGCAAAACCACTGATTAAATATGTACATTGAAGCCACACTGGCGTTAAAGACCCGCTGATCACTGTCCGATTCTCTGATATGAATGCCTGCATTGCATTGTGGGATATGGGCTGTGAATGCACCCAGCTCGGCCCATATCGTAGTGTTCTGTCTTACAGCATACTGTAATATTTCACCGGTAATAAGACCAAAATAATATTATTAAAATAAAGAAATGAATACCATGATAACATCTAAATAAATGTTGATATATGTAGCATTATAGTTTTAAAAATATCAATAAACAAAGCAATCCAGCTTCCCTGGCAATAAGACCATAATAATAACATTAAAAGAAATACATATAAACCATGATAAGATCTCGTGAATAAATGTTGATTCAAACAGCGGTTCTAGGGTTAAAAATACCAATAATTGCATAGCTGTATACAGCTTCTCTGCTGCAGCCTGACTGGCAGAAAGAATCGTGCTGTGATCACGAAAGATGCATCCCATTGAAATACATTATTTTAAAAAACGGGCTGACCATCACGTAAAAAAATGAGAAAAACTTGCCCGTGTACACGAATCAATAGATTCAATTACGTGAACATTTCACGAACTGCTGTGAGACTGGGTTGGTATATAGCAGGTTTTTTTGTATTGTGTTTCCATCACTGCCGATCGGAGCTGGAGCCGATGAATACCTGTGTACTGCAGAGTCATTTGTCCCGGGACTAAATGCCGATTTTAACCTTACCAACTGCAGACAAAAGCCAGATGTTAGTGGGGTTTTTTGTCAAGTGGGAAAGGGGCTTACGTGTGCATCCAGACCTAAACATACCTGCACCCAAACAATGCAAGGGGTGGTTTGGTGGTTTGGTGGTCCCATGTTCAGGTACTGGTGAGACAGTAAAATACAATCCAAGAAGGTCAGTTTGGGTAGAAGATTCAAAGGTTTGAAGGCATATCAGACACCAAAGCACTGCACAGCTTTTTACAACTCAGGAAAGTATCACTGCAGCTTTCCTTGCAATGATTTTGAGGCAAACAGTAGAAACAAGGTGTTCAGGTTACAAGTAATCTACCAGGAATGCATTTGTGCATGTGTTTTGCCAACCGGTGCCTTGCCAGTCGATGTTGCAGAGAGAGAGAGAGAGAGAGAGAGAGAGAGAGAGAGAGAGAGAGAGAAGGAGAAAAGTGGAAACTTATACTTTGTAATTCCATGCAATTCATTTATCAGTGTTTAACATTTATATCTCTTTGTTAACGACCAGGGTAAGAATTGTATGTGGTGAAATGTACAGAAACAATGTGTTCTTTAAGCATGAGGCAGTATAAGGGCAGTATAATTTCAGTGTATTTTTTCTTTTCTTGTAATGCACAATAAATACAACAGTCATAGAAGTAAAACCAAAATAATGACCAATAACTTTTTTGTAGAAACCATGAAATCCATATCAAACATGGGTCCTACTCTTACAAACAAGAGATGGGGAGGTGTTTGTGTGTGGAGGGGGGGTCGGAGGGTGGGCACAATGGTGAAGAAAATAGGGAAAATAGGGGAGCAATAAGGAGCACAACACAGTTAGGGATAATGAGAAAGAGAATGGAGCAGAGAGGGAAAGTCAGAAAAAAAGCACTGCTGGGCACCACTCACAGAGGCATAAATCTAGACACTCACAATTGGATTCAAATGCAAATTCAACACTGAGCACCCAGTGGAAAGGCTAACCTCAATGTAGCCAAATCCCAGTGTGTGTGTGTGCTACCCCCAACTGACAGGAACACCTCATTCTCCACACTGTTTGTCTCTGAATGTGTATGCGCGCATGCTCGCATAAATACGCGTATAATATATATCTTATTAGAAGCAAGACAACAATGACAGTTTCAATTTTGAGATACCCCTGTAGGCCTTTAAAGAAAAGTTTCTTCACAGGTTTACTTTCTCTGCACCATATTTTACACCTGGGATATTTGGATGTGATTTTTGTGTGTGTGTGCATGTTATAAGTGGTGGGAGCTGTAACCCTCTTCGTGCACATCCCTGCCCATCCCTATTCTCTCCTCTCTGTGTTCCCTCCTCCCAGCCCCTCCAGCAAGGGCGTCAGAAATGAACCTGAACTGATTGAGAGTCAAAAGCAGTTGCCGGGGCAGGTTCAGTGGGGCAGAAGTAGTTGCTAGGGCAGCAGTGGTAGTTGGTTACCAAGGGAGGAGGGGGTGGACGAAGGCAGGGTGGGTAAGCCCGATGGTTGCCAAGGGGCAGCCCGCTGGTTGCTTGGGAGTGCCGTAGCAATCGGGCGAGTGTTAAAGCCATTAGAGGCCTTACCATATGAAAGGCTGGGTGGGTGTGGCAGGGCCGAAGATGAGTCGTGGGAGGATAGCCCCACTGTCAAACAGCAGGAGTCTTACAAAAGAGCCTTCCACTGTGCCATTACTGCCCCCCTGCTAACACACAAACACACTCTCACATGACCTCAACCCTGCACTCCCATCCCATTCAAAGCCAGCTACCGTGGCCACAGAATAGGGGAATTTTTCCTTTAAGTATAGGAATGACAGGGAAAACAGAGGAGGGAGAGAAAAACAGTGAAAAGAAAGAGACAAATTAAATTGCAGGGACCTTCCACCAGCCAGTATGGAGCTGTGTGTTTTCCACTGAGTTGGCATACAGACTCCAGCCAGAGAGGCCCCCTGGTCCCCCGGTCCAACCCCCAGGGAGAGAGTCATTACTGGGGGCAACAGCTCCCTGGCACTCCCCATCCTGTCCAGGAGTAGAAATCTTCATTTCCCTCTTATTTACGAGCAGAGGTACTGTTTACTATGCAGTAATGAAAAAAGCACACAGGAAACTAAAAATAGACTGAGCTAATGTGACCCAAACAGCCATGAAAGGAAATCTGGGTGTATATAACTGTACATACACGCGTGTGTGTGTGTGTGTGTGTGTGTGTGTGTGTGTGTGTGTGTGGACATAGCTGCAGGTATGGGCCGCAGTGGGGAAAAGCAGCGATAAAAGCCAGCCTCTGTTTCCTGTCCCTAACAGGCAAATGGTGGGGATTTACTGGCCTTTTATTATGATCGCTTCAATTAGCTGTAAAGCAGCACAGGACCAGTCCTCTAACTGCCTGTTTGTCTCTCAGTCTCAGTTTCAGTAATGTCCTTGTTTCACAAAGGATGGCTGCTCTGCAGTTCAAAAGATATTAAAAACATTATGAAACAGTATGATAATATAATACAATGGAGAATAACTGTGAAACTTACTGAAGAGGGATATTCCATGTTCATTTAACCTGGACCTGATTTTTTGCTCACAGTTCCTTCTTAAACTATCATTGTACTCGTCGAGTTAATTGCTGCAATCTGGGAACGCAGTTACGTTGCTAAAATGAAGTTTGACGGGTCAACTAATTAATGGGTCGGTTCACCCATATTACAATAGAGACAGATGGATTTTTGTTTGTGGTGCCCATTGCATTGAAAGATTATATTTAAAGGTCCCATATTATAGGTTGAGGTGCTATAGAAATACTGTGAAAGTAACAAAACACTCAATCTACAGAGAAATGCACACAGCCTGTATTCAGAAACTGCCTTTAAACGAGCCGTCAGGACTTTCGCACAGTTGTGATGTCACAACTACACCATATCTAGGTAGAAAGTGCCACTACAGTGCCGTTACAGTCATTCCCTGGCTGCAATGACGGTGCAGAGACGCAAGAGCGCAGATGCGGACGTTGAACAATCAGAGCAGACTGGGCTTTTTTTGTGGGAACGGCCTAAAGAGACAGGCGTTAAAATGGATCTACAGCCATGCTAGCCACTCTATAAGGCAGTAGATAGGCACAGCGGTGCTTTAAGCTGAATGCTAACATGCTCCTAAAGACAATGTGAACATTTTGATGTTTAGATATAATGTTTACCATGGTAACCATCTTAGTTAAGCATGTTAGCATGCTAACGTTGATATTGCTGCCCGATCTGTACCAAAAAATCTGATTTGTTTTACGCATGTGCGAAGGTGGTTGAGGTTAGGCATTGACCTCGAATGCTTATTGGTCAGGATAGCCCATTGGTCAGGGGATAGGACCTGAACTAAACGGGTTTCCGGTACAGATCGAGTAGTGACAATGGATAATAAACATTAAAGCTGAGGCTGATGGGAATTTCATTATTCAACAAGATGTCTCTTCAGAGACAATGTCTCCATTACACTTGATAATCCACAGAACACACTGTGAACCATGCAAAAGATCTGTGGATTATCCACAGTAATGGGGACACTGGCTCTTTAAAGAGAACATGCTGTGTTTTTTTTTAAGAATATAATCTTGGTGCTGTTATCAACAGAAATAAAATTCCATTTTCCGCTGCAATCTCGGAGATAGATATCTCAAAACTTCAGCACAAAGCACACAAACCCCAAAGTATGTATGGCCAGACACCACTGGAGATAAGTAAAAAGTATTTTCTGTGTAATTTGGTTGCACTGACCATTTAAGCAGGGAAGGGTATCAGTAGCATTGTGGTCAGGCTGAACCTCAACATGAAACTGAAACAAAAATTTATAGTAAATGACAAAATTAATTTCTCCCGGTTGTTTTAGTTTCCTGTGAAAATGCAGACACAGAAGTAGTTCAAGGCCTTAAATACTGTCTGACTGACCACCAGTCTGCCTTTCTTTTTCTTTACTTTATTTCTTATTCAGTTTTTTATTCCAGTCCCTCTTGCATTCTGTCTTCCTGCAGTCTGTGTGTTTGTGTCAGTCCGTCAATCGTTTTTACTCTGAGCTGACCTCAGCCCAGGCTTCATGATCATCAAACATCTGTGGAGAACTAATCTTTAATGGAGCAGATTTTATGTTGGTTTCGTTACTCACCACATTCTATAACGTCAAGACAAAATAAATCTACAGTATTATCCGTCAATATAGAACAATTTAAGCATAATATAATCTTGAATTCCTTCTTATTTGGGGTTTTCCTTTTGTTCTCAGTGGTCAGATGGTTTCATTGTTAAAGAAGACTGGTGGAGGCAGACCGCTGGGGATGAAAACAACATTTGTTGAAGCTTTGTAAGTTTTAGTGGTGTGTGTGTGTGTGTGTGTGTGTGTTCTTGTTTAACTATATTCGTGGGGTCCAAAAACCTGGAATACAGTATACTTGTGGGGTCCGGACAGCTTTGTGGGGCCAAAATGCTGGACCCCACAAGTTTAAAGGGCTGTTTGAGGGTTAAGACTTGGTTTTAGGATTATTGTTAGAATTAGGTTATGGTTAGGGTTAGGGTTAAGATTAGGCATTTAGTTGTGATGGTTAAGGTTAGGGTAAGGGGCTAGGGAATGCATTATGTCAATGACGGGTCCCCACAAAGATAATGAAACGCACTGTGTGTGTGTGTGTGTGTGTGTGTGTGTGTGTGTGTGTGTGTGTTTTGTAGTGAGTGGGAGTAAGCGTGGGTGGGAGCCCTGTGGTTGAGAGGATGACTAAGGGGAAATTTATGAGTCTGTGCATGCATGTGTGTGTGTGTGTGTGTGTGTGTGTGTGTGTGTGTGTGTGTGTGTGTGTAAAAGAGGAGGGAGAGAGTGAGGGGTGTGTTTGAGACGGTAATATGTGATTGGTCAGTTTTCCTGACTGAGCCAGAGACTGTGCAGACACTGTCCACAACACAATAAGATTATTCCTTTAGCCAAGTGGCATTAGTGTTGTTGGATGGTTCTTGCTAACATTAATAATATTCTCTCACAAGACACAAATCATGGAGATCTAGGAAGGGAAATTAAATTAAAACAATTTTACACGATGTCAGTGCAAATACTTTGCAGTTAAGAGGGAATGCCTTAGAGTGAATGAGGATTAGGAATGAATGGTTTTCATGAATTTTAGAGTTATTACTCCCATAAGTGGAGTTTGACATTCGAGCCAGGGGGGGCAACAAAAAAAAAAAACTCATTGTAGAAGCTGAGACCTGGCCTACCATTTGGGGAACACAGCACGACCACATATGGACAAAACAAACATGCTAAATAAACATATGTTTATTTTTAAAGAAGATTTTAAATTACATTGTAACAATTTAACAACTCGCCCTTATGAAATCCAATCGCGGCACGGCTGTCTTGGAATGCAATAGACAGACGGTGGCAAACTGCCCCGACACTTAAATTCAACTAAAATGTAACCGTGAACAATCAGTGTTGGACCTCCAGTCTGTTGAGATGCCTCTCCAAACGCAGAAACGAAGCACAGTCACACCATAAAACGTTAAGACACGTTAAGAAAAAAGATCCGTATTTTGCCGTAATCCA
Source organism: Sander lucioperca (assembly GCF_008315115.2). Taxonomy (NCBI): domain Eukaryota; kingdom Metazoa; phylum Chordata; class Actinopteri; order Perciformes; family Percidae; genus Sander; species Sander lucioperca. Next base: position 11,520,121 of record NC_050187.1, read on the forward strand.
ATGACACAAAAAAAAAGTAATCCACAGCGATCAGGAATAAAACGTATACAAGTCCAAATCTACACAAAACGCGCAATCAATTAGTAAGTTGACAGCAAATTTATATACATGGTATTTAGGAAACCTTTATTACAATGTTGGCACGGTAAGATGTCCAGACTAGTGCAACAGTAATTTTTGTTTTTTGCGTCCTGCATATGCGTCGACAATGGTCTCAGGTGAGAGCCAGAGCCCTGAAAAAATATTTTTTTTACTAAATGAAATCAGATGTATTACCTACCACCATTTAGTTGATTTGTGTTATTTAAAATATTTATAAAATATCTGGTCATGCCATTAAACAATGCAATTACCCGCTTCAGCCGCCAGGGGGGGCAGTGCTCCCCCTGCCCCCCCGCAAACTCCGCGTATGATTACTCCCCAGGTTTATTTCCATCTTTTCCCACAAAGAACTGGGCTTTCTCACCATAAATTAAGTTAGGTTTAAAACCCAGAACTGTGCAGAGTTAGTCATAACATTGTATTTATTCTCTTTTTTGTTATTTTTCTTTTGTATTCATTGCATTATGTGTTCATATTTTTGACCAGAATAACACGTCCTCTGAGAAGTAATCTTTTCAGTGAAAAAAAAAGCAATGTCAACCACACAGAGTATCATTTGATCGTTTGTTTTTCAGCATAACATTTAACAAGTTTTAACAGGTCCGAGGAGCATGATGACCGTCTTTATAGAGCTGACCTGAGCATTTATTGTATGCAGGACCAGGCGAGGAAAATCCATCTCATGCAGCTTATTCTAAAAAATGTTTCGCCACACAGCTGAACTGTAAGGGACCGTTCGGTATTTATGGAATGGACCACCGGAGGAAAATAGGGGAGGGTCATGTCTTTTAATTCTTTGTTGAGGGGAGGGTCACCCAATATTTTTTTGTCTGGGGGGGAGGGTCACCCAACTTTTGTATTCATGAAAACAGCAAAATTTCAAAGTGGCTTGTTCATTTAAAATTAAACATTGCAGTTGGTGCTAAGTGGAGCGTGTGAGCACTGATCGCGGTTACGTGTCAGTTAAACTTCTCATCTCCAATCCTATCTGTATTTGTGAGAAGTGGCGCTGTCCTGAGTTGAAAGATAGCCAACTTTACAGCTTTACTATCGAGTTAATAGGCGTGTGTGTTCTTGTCGACCGCTATTAATTTCCTAAGGTTCTGAAATGCAAACATTTTTTGACTAGCCTACTTTTTTTTTTTAAAGGGCAAAACATAAATCAGCGCCTATGATAAAGAAAGACTGACAGATCTAATATACATGTTATAATTTATTTACAAGACTGTCAAAGGCAGACAGGTATCTTTCTGCCCTGTCAGACGCTGCTCTCCCTCGCCTCTGCCTGCTCCGTGGCCGCGTGTGTGAGTGACAGCCCGGTCAGTGAGCTTGCACCCGCAATCTCTTGTGGAGCTTTATAACTTTGAAAAACCACAGGTTCCAGTTAATTTTATCATGGATATGTGTGTTGAGTTATTTAAACAAACGATCGGGGAAATAAACGCCTCTTGTCCGCAAGTCTCCTGATAGAGCTCCAGCTCACAGCGGGGTCTGTGAAGGTGGACAGGCCGGGCGGCAAGCCATCGACCCCGGCAGGCACCGGCCGGCTGTCACATCAGACTGTGGAGCTTCTGAACTCCGACACAGTGGGACCAAATTTGCAATTAGCCATCAATTTTCGTAACACGGCCCATGTGTGAGCTCTACATAGTTGATTTCTCGCATAAAAAAGTATCAGAAGTGAATTTAGTAATGAAATAGCAGACGAACAATGTATAAAGTTTCCAGTTGTTGGCCACAACAGTTGACACACTTAACTTTGAATTTCTGATTGGGCGGGCTAGCTGTCAATGTGGACGGGCCTGGGCAGAGAACTTGTTATTACCCAGTGTGCTTTGTTGAATGGTCCCAATGTTTTACTGTTTTAGTTCATGTGAATACTAGTTTACTAGAGGAGTAACTTAGTATTTGAAGTAATGCAGTAATGCAGGAAGTGTGCATTTAGTTTCCATGCTTAGTATGTTTCCACAACAATGTTAGTGAGTAAATCTATTGAAATGGCCACCATAATAGTGGAGTGTGATGTGTAAGATGAGAAAGCAGAGGTTAAGTCATGTATGTCATGGTTGTAAAAAAACAATGGCTAACTGCACAACTTTGCCAAGCGCAAACCAGTTGTTGGGGAGGGTCATGCGTCTTTTCCCAATCATTTTGAAGGGTCATAGAAAAATGTAGTGCTGGCGAAGGGAGGGTCAAGTCTTTTTTTGACTAAAGATCCCACAATTCCTCCGGTAGCCCCTTAAATAAAAAATGAACAGTCCCTAAGCTATCATTTTATCACAAAGTAAGTAAATAAATAAATGGCAGAAACTGCTGCAGCTGCAAAGTTGAGCCAGTTATATGCCGTGTATTCACTATGTGGTACGGCTCTGCTTGACTAGCCTCAACTCACTTTTGGTACCCGGCCCTTTCTCTATTTTATTTTCCGGATAGTTCCCTGCGGCATTCCCAGCTGATGCCACGTGAAACTGCTGTGATATCTATAACGCAACACTTGCTGAATCCTTTCATCGTAAACCAAACAGAGGAATGTCTGCACACTTGAGGGGCTGCCATTCAAAAAAAATCTGGGGCAAATGAATACAAAAATTGCTGTCGTTATTGACGGTAGCTTGGCTATTTAAAAATGTCGGGTTTGTGCAGTGTGTCCCGTGCAAGGGGGTAAGCTTCTCCTCGGACCGCGAACCTCCTATGGCGCCATTTTGATGCTACGAAGCCATCACCTCCCGTTAGCATTCCATTGACTGCCATTCATTTTGGTGCCACTATGACAACGAATAACTTTACATCTGAAGCGTTTAAAGACTCTATTTGTCCATTGTTTATTTCTAAAGAAACACAACAATGTATAAAAGGCTCCACTACCTTGTACCTCACGTTATGGCTCCGTAGCAGACGTTTTTGTAAAAATAGGCTAACGATTGTGTCATAACCACGCGACTTTCTGTCGCATAGTAGAGGAATTACCGTATAGTACAGGAGAAGCGCGCAGGCAGTTTCGTCTCACATTAGCTGTTTAAGTGTAATTACTAATGTTAACTAGCATTTTAGTTAGCAATAATTAGCCTGTGCTAATCGGAATGATTGAGATTTCTCTTGGCACAGCTACGGCACATTTACGTCGTCTCTCTCAGTTGGAGGCTGCGCAGTAACGCTCAGCCATCACCGGAAAAGTGCTTCTAATATCCTTCACTGGTCTCCGTCCAGAGACACGGGATCTGTTGGTCCATTCTTATATACTGTCTATGGTCCCGTGTCACGCTAGTTACGATTCTTTCTGACCAATCTTTTCTGATTCTGGTTTCTGATGCAGGGGATAAAGTAGGATTAACAAGTAAATTAATCTAATTGGCAGTTTCATACATCAGTGTTTCCCGTTTGTTTAAAATAACGCCAAATATCCATTCCAGTGTTTCCTCTATTGACTCTCAGCAGTGCACTGCCATGAGTCCATAAACAAGGCAAGTGCCTGTGGTTATTTCACCGAAACAGTGCTCTAAATAATTTTGTTATAATTAAAACTCAATTCTTGGGAATTGCTCCTGCTGTTCTTCACCACTGTTTTGGAAGAACAAAATCACAATCTCATATTCTGGGATTCAATCGTAATAGTGTTTGGCCAAGTCCTAAAACAGAGTTCTTCATGTTGTTTGCATAGACGTGTGTGTGTGTGTGTTGGTACTGCAGTCCTAAAAGAAAACAGAAAGCAAACGACAACAGCTAAAACAAATATTTCATGAAATGCTCTGATTCTAACAGAGACAGGGGAACGCTATTTGATACGTATTCTTGTTTGATCGCGGTTATAGTCACAGCAGACAAAGTATGCACTGAGTCATAGAACAAACTGTATTTTGGCTCATGGTATATGGTTAAAGTGGGTCTGTTTTGGGGAAAAACCAGACAACAAGGTGCTGGCATGAAACAGCAGCAGACTGGTGATGCTGCCAGTTTCTTAGTAGTGCCACTCCAGTGGGGCCTGCAGACTTCAATGACCTGTGGAAACACACACACACACACACACACACACACACACACACACGCGCGCGCGCAACCAGCAGCACACAGCAGCAGCCAGAATGATTAGTCACAGGGTCCCGTTCCCTCCCTGTGTTTATCAATTAACACTGAGAACGTGGGAAAGGGAGGCAGAAAAAATCCAAGGGGATTAAAAGACAGACTGACAGCAGCACATGTTCCCCGACTCCTTGCACTCTCTGCCTCTGCCAGTGTCTCCTTCCTCTTCATCGTTTTTTCTCTTTTTCTTCCTCTATCACCTCTCCATGTGTTTATCAGTACAACTCCATCCCCGACATTACTGTACTGCTTTTCTTTGACCTTTTGTTGATTTCAGCCATTACACATGACGCTGAATGTAGTATTGGCAAATAAAGTCAGTTTTGTCCTCTCACATAGAAACCTTATAACGGTTGCCAGAAAGTGGTACAAGCAGTCAGAAGTCATTAGAAAATAGCCTACTCTATGTGCAACATGGACAGTGTTACTGTTCACATGTTGTCACTGTTGGATTAAGCAGAACAGGGTTTGGCACTGTTGAGTCAAGCTGTGGTTCCTAAAGTATTTCGCAATGAAATTCTATTATTTTGTTATTGTAAATGCATAATATCAGATGACATCAGAGCTGGATGCATTAAAATGTACTAAATTGCACACAAATATGTGTTGATGTACTTACCTCAACCCTGCAAATGAAGTTAAAACTAATAGAAGTGGAAATATGTTTGGGGCACCACAGGGATTCCCACAATCGAGGTCAGTTTGGAAGCTAGGACCTGCACTAAAACAGAAGAAAATATTATGCCCATAAATGCATGCTAGTCTACAGCAGGGGTTGATGCATAGGCTGTATAAGTGAAGCCCCCTGCATGTTAATGGATGGGACATGGGCCAAACTATAAAAAAAATCAAAGTACACCTCAAATAAAAAATTCTTAAAGATGTTTTTTCTTTTTAAATCATTTTAAGTAGTGGTGCTTGGTGTTTTAAGCTCCCAACGTTGCCTTCCAGGCAGCGCGGCAATGGTTATGTTTAGGGTTAAGGTTAGGGTTAGCTGCCTGGAAGGCAACGTGGAGGCTTAAAACACCACGATGGCTTGACGGCTTAAAACACCATCGAGCTTAAGTAGTTCGTTTCAAACTGATGTTTGTTCAAGTGTTTATTTTTCTGATTAGCTTGGTTGTAATTAGTTATTGGATACTATAAAATGGGGTAAAACATCATTATTGACAGCTTTGATTGATTCACGATTGCTCGGGTAGGTGTATGGCTGGGACTTCGATACCGCGGCTCCACCGCCCGATCACTACTGCGCAACCCCTGCTCCAAAATTACAAGATGGCAGCGCCAGTATCAGAGATATTTTGCTCAAAGTGACAATGCTTAAATGCTGATGTTTAGCCGTTACAGTGTTTGACATGTTCACCTGAGTTTAACCTGTTATCACTCTGACATTCTCTAATTAGCAGAATGACGTCATTGGACCTTCCTACGATGGCGAAGGCATGACCCGCCCTACTCTGCCTCTGATTGGCTAGTACTCGTTGCCTTCTTTGCTTGGGTTGGTGAGGTTTAGGCATGAGGAGTAAGGTTGGTTAAGGATACGGTAAGAATATCATGGTAAGCAAATCAGAGGCAGAGTTTGGGAGGGTCATGCCTTAGCATTAGTAGGAAGTATTATCATTCTGAAAAATAATTAGCCATGTTCTTTCGGCCTTTCGGAGCAATGCACATTTGTTTTCGGGATAATGGGCTGTCAGACAAATGGCATTTTGATCCAATGCAACATTTTTTGGACTATTGGGGCTCCGGCATTAGGAGCCGTTGTAACGATTGCATGGCACCATCTCTAGCGCCACTCCGCTAGCATTGCTGAAGAGTCTAGGAACTTGTGTTTGTGAATTGAAAAGCTTTTTTAATAGCACAGGGCTATCATATTGTAGTCCTGGTACTATTATTGTTCTCTGCCCTATGTTAGTATGTCAGTCATGTTGAGATAATTACAGTATAAAGGATAACTTGTTATAGTAATGTTACTGTGCTACCTGAACTACGTAGGGTGCAGTATAGTTCTAGTTATGCTTTGTACATGTTGCTGTTGTTGTGATCGCTCGCTGGCTCTGGTGTGGACTCGAAATGTTTGTCTGCACCGGGGTTAGAGCGTTCTACAGACTGTACAAATATTGCCCTCCTCCACAGTAAACGAAGATAAACGTTATTGTCCCGAGTAATCCTTCCTCCTGCACATATACAGTATATCCGAATATCCCTCATTAGCTAAAGCTAACAATATAATGCTGTCATCATGATAAATTCAAAACCTTGTTATAACTATATTTTCTTTTATATACCTTTTCAAGTTCAACAAACCAAAAAACTCAAGACACCATCAACCCACCATGGGAAACAGTTTCACCCATTACGGAGCAGAATAACATATCTATGTTTACTTTTCAAATACCCTACTTTTGGCCCGACTGAGCTAAGTCTGTGGGAGTGGAATGTGTAGGGTAGTGTGAGCATTACTGGTGTTACTGGTCGGCCATTTTGGATCTACAAGGCCCCACACGGTGCCAGCTGTTTCTTCAAGCCCAACTAAGCTCTCGGTAGTGGAGCTAATTTGACCCATGGAGGGCCAATTGGGACCAAGCTCCGGAGTGGGCTTAGATCACTGGAGCGAACCATGGGCCAATAGTGAGAGCGGAGGCCATATGGAAGTATCTTCCTCTATGCCTCAACTCTCTTTCTTTCTTTCTTTCTTTCTTTCTTTCTTTCTTTCCTTTGTTTTTTTCTTTAATAATTTATCCTTTCTTTAATTGTTAAGCAATTCTATCTTTCTTTCTGGACATTTTAGTGTTTAAAAAGTTTCTTATGAGCACATTTCTTACTACAGTTTCTACTCATCATGTCAGATATCACTCAGTTTCTTGTATTTTCAGCAATATGCCTTGGCTCTATACCTCTCCCTTCATATTCCCTTCTTCTTTCTTTCCTCCTCATGAGGAGTAACGCCAGTAGTGTAGCAGCCAGGAATTATGTGTTGGTCCAGAGGATAACCTTGGCTCAGAGGCCTGTTGTCCTGGTTGCTGGTGTCAGGGAGATGGAGGGTCATGCATACTGATGCTGTTTGAACTTCTTCTAAAGTGATTATTTATGCACAGCCAGACTCGCTTGGCCGAGCTGGGATTAACTTCATGAAAATGCAAAAGGGCATGTAGGCAGGCAGGCAGGCACAAACGCACAAACACACACCCCCACCCCCACCCCCACACACACCGCACCTCCCCGCACCCCAACACACACACACACACACACACACACACACACACACACACACACAAACACACAAAAACAAAGTGGCATTCTTTTATGGCCCAGTGCCCAGCTTTCCCCCACAGTCCAGCCTCAGTGGTTTGAGGACAGGGCACTGCTAAACCCCTACAGAGCCTTCACACTGACGTCTCCATGGAGATGCTAAAGAGATTAGCACACTATGCGCTTGTGTGCACATGTGAGTGTGTATGTGCGTCACCCATGATGAGAGTGGTGGCAACCCTGCATGTTAGTTAAACTTTAACCAAATAATTTTTTCTGCTATCAATCATCAGGTTGCACTGAGTGAAAGTGAAGAAGGGGACTGAACGTCTTTGTCTTTACGAACAAAATCAGACAAAAACAGACATGTAACCTCCCATCCATCCATCTATCTCTCCATTCATCCATTTGTTTATGCCTCAGTGGATAGAGCTCAGCATTAACACACGTTAGATTCCCGCCAGTAACCCATGATGTATGTTCACATGTCTATAGTTTTGTAGTGAATAAGTACGTTGGCACAAACAGAAATCAACCGTTCAATGACACAGCTGCACACTGTCAGTCAGAAAAATGCTTCTTGTCCTTGAAGAAATTGAATTGCTAACTGCTAAAAGTGATGTCTTTTGTAATATGTTTTTGTTGAGCAGTTATGTAAGTTCAGTCAGGAACCATCTGGACATAGATTTTACCATTTATTGCAACAAATGGAAATACAGTTATGCTTAGCGCTGATGGCTCGAAATAATGCTCCCTGGGTTAGCCAAGCAGCATGCTAAGCTTAAACAGGGAGCGAAATGCAGAAAACCCCTATCGGTATACAAAAGTGTGCCCAAAGCAAGATGTTGAAAAGCATCTTAACCTTTGGGTCATGTTAGGACTCTACTAGGAACTGAAAAGGTGGAGGCTGGGGTGGTGAAGGCAAAGCTTTGCCAGCAGCAGTGCTGAGTGAGGCAGCATTGGTGTAGCAGGGATCAGTAAGGAGGGATTCACATTTAAAAAGACTGCCTTGATGAGAGAATGGCTGTGATTGGTGTGTGACTGATAGAAATGATAATTCAATCAGCGGGCGTATGACTTCCGTGTCCTGCATGAACGCAACACTTAATTATTTAGTATTAGCACTGGTCTGGTACCAGATTCGGATTGTTGTGAAGAAGGAGCTAAGGGTGAAGCTCTCCGCTTTACCAGATGACCTATGTTCCAAATTTTTTCAATGCTCATCATGTTTGGGTAGTGGCCGAAAAGAATTCGATTGGGGTTTCAAGCGGCCCAAAATGAGTTTTCTTTGCAGTATGCCTGACCTTATGCTTCCAGACAAGGATCAGAAAGACCTATAGGTAGGACTGGTGCTCATTAATGTCAAAAAGAGCCAGTTGAGGTTGTTCAGCCATTTGATAAGGATACCTTCTGGTTTTCCAGACATGTCAAAACAGGAAGGAGACTCCCAGGACGACCCGAAACACGCTTGTCTGCGAAAGCCTCGCAATCCCCAAAGGGTGGAGGATATGGCAATGTATGTTCCCTTATTTGTTTTTCCTGAGATCAACTTTAGTAATAGTGATTAATCCAATAGGTGCTCGACAGCGATGTCACCTTGTATGTAGGCTTGCATTGCCAGACCTTCTTCCACAGCGCTGCGGAGGAGGGTTTGGCGAGTCCACACAGAATTCTGGGATGGGAGAAAAAACGTGCTCTGGTTTATTGGCATTTCTTTAAACCAATCACAATCGTCTTGGGCGGCACTAAGCGCCATATCGGGAAGGAACTTGTTTTGGTGGAACATGTGTACGTTCAAAAGTTGTTTTAGTCGTGCAACAGAAAACTCAGATGGGACAGATAGTCTAGCTAGCTGTCTGGATTTACCCTGCAGAGATCTGAGGAGCAGTTAACCATAGTCCTCATTAATCCACCGGAGTTTAGAATGCCAACACAAAGAAAGCGGAAGGTAACGGATATCCGGCCTAAATGAGAAGTCTGGCGGAATTTCAGTCGGCAACAGAGCAATCCCGGAAGTTGTACGTTATGGATATAGACTACCTTGTATACAGTATCTACTGCGGCCATAAATTGCTTTGTGCTATATTTCTGTATTTGTGACTTCCAAACTCTAAAGTAGAAGCCTGCAGACAGACAATAAAGACAGCAAAGCATAACAAAAAGATTTAAAAATACTTCACCCCAACACACCACTCTTTTGTCCTTCTCCTCTTCTGTCTCTTACCTCGTACCTCCTGTCCTCTGCAAACACAACATCCTGAAAGTTTCAGCTCTATCCTGCTCTCTCCTTTGTCTGTCTCTGTTTCTCCAGAGGGTGTAAGGGCAACAATCCCATCCTCTTTGAAGTATCAGACAGTGTTTTGTAATGTGGGGATGAAGAAGGGTCAGGACTGTACACACACAAGCACACACACACACACACACACACACGCACACACACACACACACACACACACACACACACACACACACACACACACACACACACACTATCAGCCTTGGGTAAAACAGGCAGCACAGCTCATGAGTTAGAAGTCAGCCAAGTTATTATGCTAACCCCAGAGAGGCCTTCCTCCCTCCACTCCCCTCCCAGCCCACCTCAGGGTGCTTTGAAATGAGAGAGGGAGGGTGGACATAGATAAACAAGGGATGAAGAGGAAGAGTAAGTAGGGAAGGGGGGGCAAACAGCATGCAGCATCTCATATTGAAGAGGTCTTCCACTTCCCCTTGGAGAATGAAAACACACTGATAAGAAAAAGGAGGGAGGGAACAAGACTGTCCTCTTCCTGTGTGTTGTTGAGAAGGAGGAAGAGAAGAGAAATAAGATAAACAACAAAAAGTAAAGAAAAAACAATAAAGAAAAATAGGGACAAGATAAGAATAGAAGAGAAAAGAGATCAGGGGGTGCAAGATGAGGAAATATGGAGGAAAGAAAGGGGGGTGTAATAAAGAAAAGAATAAGAGTGTTTAAAGTTTGAAGGTATATACAGTAAGTTTTAAAACTTCATCCTAATGCATTTATTATCCCTCCGTCCTCTCCCCAAAAAGAAAAAAAAGTTATAGTCAGCTTAAATCCGACACTGTACGATACCTTTGAACAATCTAAAGTCAGTCTAAGCTAGGCTAAGTTAGCTTTAAGTGCCCTAGTCTAATCTTTCTTTTGTCCCTTTTTTCTCCTCTATGATCAGACTTAGCACTTCCCTTATGTGTCGCTATTTTGCACTATTCATCTGCCCTGGCATGCTCAACTGTTCCCCCCACCATTGTTGTCATACAATTTTTGTACATCTACTGATCTACTGTCTATTCATGATTATCGTGTTATTACTGATCTACATCACTATCTAGACCACACTTTGCACTAACTGTACATTGACTCTTTACTACATCGCAGCATTCATATAGACTGTCTATTCATGCATATTGTATTATTGCTGATCTACATCACTACCTAGACCACTATTTACACTAACTGTATATTGACTCTTTACTACACTCAGCATCTATATAGTCTGTCTATTCATGTATATGGTGTTATAACCGATCTTCATCACTAACTAGACCACAATTTGCACTTACTGTATTTTTGACTCTTTACTACATCTCAGCAGTGATATAAACTGTCTATTCATGTTTATTGTGCTATTACCGTATCACTTTCGCATATCCATCGACTTACTTACACCTCATTTTGCACCGGCTTTGTAATGCCTACTTAATCTGTACTTTATGTAGCCTTTTGTATTCTGTATTCTTGTACTGTATTGAATGTGAAACTGTATGTTGTCTTGCACGCTTATGCTTTTCTTGGCCAGGTCGCCGTTGCAAATGAGAACCTGTTCTCAACAGTCTACGGTGTTAAATAAAGGTTAAATACAAAAATAAAAAAATGTATGTGATAAAGAAATGCAATTACCAGGATGCAAAAATAGATTTTTCACTTACAGGAAACAGGTCAGAAAAGATAAGCTAGCTGTGGCTAGCTGGAGTGACTTGCTGGAGTTTTTTCATCTGTTTTGTGGTTTCTTTGGCGTAATCATATGATGATATGATATGACAGATGTGAATAAATCTGATTCTGCTCTTAACTCAATTTTAACCAAACTGACCCACATTTTGTAGGGCACAGTAGAGGCGAAAAGAAATGACAAATGAGAAAGAATATTGCATAGGGAAAAGGAGAGTCAAAAGAAAATTAGCGGTATCATAGAAGAAAAGAAGAGAGGAAAGGGAAGGAAACTGTAGAAATGACAGGAGAACAAACGAGGTGAGAAATGAAACAGGATGAGAAGAGCATTTGCAAGAGTACACTTAAAAGAGATGATACAACAAGAAAAGACACTAGGAGAGCAGATTAGGGAGAAAGGAGAGGAGGGCAAGGAGGAGAAGAAAATACAAAACTCCAGTCATTCAAATGAGGAAGAGGAGGAGGAGCATTTGTTGTTTTCTTTCCTGTGTGTTGATAAAGCAGGACAGGAAGGAAGCGTCCCAGTGGGGACCAGTAAACTCCTCTCACTGTTCCAGAGTCATTACGGCTGCATTGTTCTCCATCAGCTGCTGTTACTGGCTCCTGTCTTCATTATCTCACTGCTATTGTCACAGAACTCTTAGGTGACGCACACACACTGGGAGACAAAGGGGGCAGACTGAATGACCGTGATGTGTTTGCCTGTGTGTGTGTGTGTGTGTGTGTGTGTGTGTGTGTGTGTGTGTGTGTGTGTGTGTGTGGTGTGTGTGTGTGTGTGTGTGTGTGTGCTACAGTAAAAAGGCCAAAACAGGACAGATGGCCACTGTCAAGTCATTCTTCTCTTGGGGTCTCATTTAGAAACGTGGCGAACGCACAAGACGGGGCTGACGATGTGCGTACGCCACTTCGCATGCAAAGGTTGTAATTTATAAAAAACAAACTTGACAGGAGAATGTGCGGTCCTCCATGCAAACTCTGACCCATGCGTACGCACATTTTGGAAGGATTAAACATGAATGTATGGCATCATGTCTTATAAAATGACTACAAAGACAACTTTAAGCTCAAGGCGGCAGTCAGACTCAACACAGGAAACAGATTACACTTTACATGTTGAAAGTAAAGAACATTCAGTGTGTGCAGAGACAGATGTGGAACAAGCATAAAATGTGAAAATGACAGGCGTGTGTTTGAAGGTAATATTCTGTGTGTGTGATGGAGTCCATTCAGTGACTTAATGTGTACCAAACACAGACCGGCCGTGCCATGTGCCCTTTAGCAAGCAAACAAGGCGCCATTAGTTTCTGCGGTCTAAATCAAAACCACTGCTTGTCACAATATCCCACAGTTTTACGGCAGTCTCACATGGCGTTTCTTTACCCGTTCAGTTTGTGGCTGACAATGTTGTTGTTGTTGATGTTTTTTTTTTCCTTTTTGAGGGAGAGTTTGAGCTGCCTTCAGAGAGCCTTTGAGATAAAGCCATTTGGACAGCAAGTAGAGAGAACCAGAACTGATTTTAAAGATCTTTTCTCTTCCCCTCCGCATCTCTCTCTTCCTCACTATATCCCTCTTTCCATCAGTGAGGGAGTGGGCTGGACATGACAGGAGGGATTTGGGTTGTGATGTTTTCTGTGCTGCCGTAAATAAGTCCTTCCCTGCTCATGCTTTATGGAATCCAGAGCCTCTTTATCCCTTCCATGTGTTCCCTATGAGCCAGGGCCCTGACCTTTGACCCCCGGGCCCTTGACTTGGTTATCTCAGGCCCAAGAGAGGCAATGTGTGTGTATGTGTTGCAGACGGGTGGAGTTGATGGGGGGTTGATTATCTCATGACCCCATTCCCCCTGCCTGCATCACCTTACCCCCATCTTCATTTCACAGGCTATAAAACACACACACATATTCAGACACAGAAAAAGACACACACACACACACACACACACACACACACACACACGCACACACACACACACACACACACACACACACACACAGTGTATGACGCAAATGTCTGAACTAGAGGATGGATACCCGACCGGCCGGGTTCGGACAGATATTTAGAAATGATGTTCGGGTTGGGCTCGGTCACATCAGCATGATTGAACATTTTAAATTTAAAACAGCTTATTATGTAGGTGCGCGCCTGTGTTAACGTGCGCTTATTGCCCCGTTTGCCCTGATGCGCTCATCTGTTGACATTTCACAAACGTACATGTGTCATTAGTATGAGAAAAAAAAAAAGAGATTTTAACTGTGTCGGGCTCGGGTCGGGCTCGGACATAAATATCTTAATGCCTGTCGGGCTCGGGTCAGGTTCGGTTACTGCTCTGTGGCACTAGTCTAGGCACGCACGCACGCACACACACACACACACACACACACACACACACATATATACAGCCGTCTGGCTCTTTTAGTGCCTCTTCGCAGGTCGCTCTAATCTAAAGGGAAAGGGGCTAAAGCTCAAAGGTGAAAGGTCTTTCCAGGGACTGCTCTCCCTTTACCCCTAGTTCCTAATTAGGCTTTAATTAAGCTAATTAAGCTTCAGTAACCGGCCAGGGGGGCTGGGTCTGCCTAACCCAGGCCAGACCTCACCCCATTTACAAGCTGCAGAAGGACGAGGGTTGGGGGGTCTGAGAATTGCGGAGGAGGCAGAGAGAATAGTTTCCCCCACAAAAATGTCATTTTCTGCCCCAGATTCATACTTGTTACATAACACTGAAAAGGGAGAGAGGGCATGCACACATTCATATACCTACGTATGTTTTATAGACGTGAATGCATATGTGTGTGCTCAAAATCAGCATCACTATATTACATCTGCATTACAACGAAAACAGAAATTGAGATCATGTCCTGTTTAAATATAAAAAAGGAATGTTATTATGCTTTAGTTGTAATGAAATTATGTAAAGGAAGAAATTTAGGAGACTTTTGCCACAGATGCAACAGCGATATGTTTCTGAGTGACCTTCTGTCTTTTCCGGGTATGTGTGTGTGTTCACTGTCCGTGTGTGTGTGTGTGTGTGTGTGTGTGTGTGTGTGTCAACCTCCCTTTTGTAGTTGACGTCCCCAGTGCGAGTCCCGGGCCGCCGCAGATCTGTAGTCCAAAGAAAGGCCTCTTTGTGTCAGTATGGGACCGATCAGCCACTTCTGCACTCTTGGCTCCCCCTCAAGCCCTGGCCGACCTCCAGATCCCAGAACCAGGCCAGGCCTCGCATCTCGGTAGTCCATCCCAGACAAAGAGCCTCTACACTGGGCTGACTCTTCTATCAACCCCCTGTTCCCTCCCCACCATTGCAAACTGGGTTACAACAGTCTGCCCAGCCATTCCTGGTAACATCAATACCTTCCATTGATCCAAACGAAATTTTCCCCACTAATGCATGATTTCCTATTGAATTATGTGATTTTCTTCTATGTTCCTGAGGAGAATACATCCTTTAATGATTTATCCGAGACGTATTGCTGTGCGTTCGCTCTCGCTTTTCTTGGAAGTAGTCTTTTCTTGAAAACGTTTGCATGTGTTTAAAAAGCAAAAACAGTCATCACACGAGTTTGAGAGAAGGCCTTTGATTGTTTCCAGCAAAGAATCTAAATCTGTGTTTAATTGCTTGAACTTAAATATACTCTGGATATTCAGATGTTTTTACCTTTGTACACATTTGAAACACCATACATTTGTGATTGTGTTTCTATAAGCATGGAACAGATAATACCATTAAACCTATTTGACGTTTTAACACCCCAGATGTATGGGATTACATTTTCATAAGACGCAGGCTAGGACAACCCTAGGTGAACCCAGGGGACAAAGGTGAGGGTTCAATGGTCAACTCCTTCTCCCTCCACCGTGGAGTGAGATGTTCCATTGACTGTCTACGTCCATGTTAATGGATTTGTTGTGGAGAGGCACTGGGCCACTGGTCAAGGGTCCTGTTTGTTTACTGGGTCTGATGGTTAATTCTGCTAAAATTTTAAACATTTTCTTGACAAAAAATATGCTGCAACTGTCATGCAGATTGCAGCGTTTCAAATTATTTTTAGACGCTCATTGTGGTTTGCACTTGAGAGAATTTCTTAGAATTTTGTTAGAGCCAATGAAAAGCATCCAAATGGAGTTGTTTTGGAGAGGTTCTGGGCCACTGGTCAAGTTTGTTTACTGGGTCTGATGGTTATTCTGCTAAAATTTTAAACATTTTGTTGACAACATTTATGCTGCAACTGTCATGCAGATTGCAGTGTTTGAAATTATTTTTAGACGTTGTGACATGTGGTTTCCTTGCACTTGAAAGTTTTCTTGCACTTGAGAATTTTCTTAGAGCCAGTGAAAAGCATCCAAAACCGATTTTGTTTCGTTCCAAAAACAACTTTGCATCAGTGGGAAAAGTAACTTTTTGTATTTGAGGTCTAGCTGCCCACGTATCATATTCAGTATGCTCATTTAGGCTTCCTAAATCTTGCCAAAATAACTCTAGGGAAAAAATCTCCAGGTGATACTATGTAATATACATTTATTACACAGTGACTCTTACTGTGACTACAGCTTGAGAAGTTTACCTTTCAACCACCAACAGTGATGCAGTTAGGAAAGTGCCTTCAAGCACTCGCCTTTTTTTATGATTCATTGCAACAATCATTTTCATTCAATGTAACTTCAATCCAAAGTACTACCTTTGTTTATAACTTGGGTTGGGTTTTGTCATGCTCACACATCTGGATTGAGAAATACACAAGCTCATTGGAGTGCTCGCAGTAACACGCAAATTCTTTTACAGGGTGGATTTCCCCTTGTGGAGTGCTTGAGGAGCACCTCTCCTCCAGAGGAAACCAGCCTGCTGGTAAAGGTTGCACCGTTTTAAATGAGGCCGCAAATTGCAGCACCTCAATTATCCGAATCCCAACTGATAATTAGTGTGCCACTCACTTCTTCGCTTGCATGGAAAAAGAAATTCAGACCTCAGGTGAGTGTTGCGGCAGGCTTTTTTCCCCCTTCAACATCATCATCTGCTTAATTATGCTTCAGCCCTCTCTTTTTTTTTGCTTCAATTTTCTGCATAATTTGCACGCACACATTTATGATCACACACAGAGCAAAACCCAAAAGATGCACTCAAATCACATCAGTAATCAGCCTGAAAGCCCTGCTGAAGTGCCCTTGAGCAAGATATTGAATGTCTACCAGCTCCAGGTGCAGTCAGGGAAAAACAGATGAAGTGCTACAGCCACACTTTACTGTGCAAAAGTATTGCGGCAGTGAGTGGCAGGCGCTTTAAATCTACCCACAGCTGGCAGGACACTGAGCTTCCTAAAACTGATCCTCAGGAATGTGAAGGAATTCATGAAGGACACACACACACACACACAGACACACACACACACACACACACACACACACACACACACACACACACACCCACACACCCACACACACGCACACACACACACGCACACACACACGCACACACGCACACACACACACACACACACACACACACACACACACACACACACATAGTGGAGCAGAATCCAAACGTGTCTCAGAGGGAACTCTATGTGTTTGTATAGCCTCCTCTTGGTCTAATAGCAAATCATTAACCCCTTAGCGTGACATGTCAGCCTTCCTCTATGCATACAGCACAGTACATCCTGTGAACTGTATGTGTGTGTGTCTGTGGGTATATGTGCCTCATGGATGGAGGGGGTTTTTCCATAACTGTATGGCAGCCAGCCAAATGTACATGGCCTGTACATCTGGTTTGATTGTATTTGTTCGTTACAGTGAGCTCAATCACACATTAACAGCAGAGTCCTCATCTAAGTTCCATCAAATCACATGTTTGGAAACATGCAAGCGTTCTCACCATGTTTCTGAACACACACGCACGCATAGACACACACACACACACACACACACACACACACACACACACACACACACACACACACACACACACACGCCACAGAGAGCGTGAAGGCACAGAAAATCCGCCCTCACAATCGCAATTCCACACCTTTAGTGTTGTTGTCAGGCCCGTCAGACACAGCTGTCTGTGGATATGGGCAGGGCAGTGGCTGGTTACGCTATATTGTATAGAGGATAGGGGTATAAGCTGCACCCGCACATCCATTCTCAATTTCACCAAACAGGTTCTCTCATCCGTCACGTCCCCCCTCTCAACCAGCAGGCCCCAAACCCTCCCCTTTCGCCCCCTCCAACAAAAAAACGCCTTTCAGCTTTAGAAAGGGAGGGGATGACAGAGGAAGAGACCAACGCAGAGAGATGGATTTAAGTTACACACAAACCAATACAGAGCACTATGGCCACTACCACTTGTTTCCGGCCCTGGGACAAACACATGCCTTGCTGCTACAGAATGGGTGCCTTCACTGTGGAATGAAGAGCCTCGCTAAAAATAGAACATCTGGTCAGCATTTATTTCTTAATAACCACAGAGACATATGCACTCACGCACATGCAAGGACAAAGCACATCCAGGTCAATGTTTTGACCAGTTTTTTTTCTTTTTGAAAAGCCTCCATAGGACATTGATATCTCCTTTGAAATCAAGGCTGTTAAGATTCTTTTGATATGTACATATAACCATATGTGCATGTACGACAACCCACACGCTGCATGCTATAAAAAAATTATAATTTTTTATCATACTGTATGCACTACAAGCCAGCTCCGACCCACCCTCACACAAACAGAAGAAAAGAGGCTGAGCCCATTTGGTTTCACTTATTAACCCAAATAGAGTGAGATTATGTTACCAGAAATGGTAAGAACAGCAGGTTTTGCTTAGAGCTTGGCACATACAGCAAGGACGCCGGAAAAGCGGTTCAAAACAGACCTCGACTCAATCCGCGAGTCAATACGCTAACCAGAAAGCAGTATGTCACAACTCATGCACTCAATTTTATCAGAATCGACCATATCCACAAGAACGCACCGTACAATTGGCTAAAAAAAGGAGTTAGACTACATGTGTTTGTAGGCAAATTTGTTTGTAGAGGAGAGGGAAGAGGAGATTTAAGTGCATGACTTGTTCTATCTGTTGACTGCAGTTCTTGCAGCGTCTGTAATGATTAGAAAAAGTCTTTGATGATAACTTGATCTCCTTATTGCGCAGTGCGTTGCATCACAATAGCTCCAGGAGCATGTCGCTCCGGCTCTTCTTAAATTCAAACTCAGCCTACTTATAACAAAAGAGGAGAGAAGATTTACGCGTCAATAAATTAAACCATTGTTGTGTTGCAATCAAGTTCTTATGTAGAGATTAATTGTCACTATATATTTACACCCAGTAACTGTCAGGTGTAATTGTTTGGTAGCTAACTGACAAAGCTAATGTTAGCATGCTAATATGTGACCCGTTTACATTAAAAGTAAATTTAGTCAAATAAGCGCCACGAAATATGGTCGACACATGACCTGACACTTGATCAAAATGCTGTTTAACAATAATGTCAGACTCAGTCTTGAGTTCGGACTATTTTTTTTTTTTTTTACAGTAAGTCTTGTCTTGGTCTTGTGACTTGTTGGACTTGGAATTGTCTTGGACTCAGCTATAGAGAACTGGACAAGCTGCCTCCTTCCTCCCTTCCTGGCGTTGTACGAATCGTTGCCTAAATTCCATGCATTGGTTAGTTTGATGTTAGAAGATAGATCATTCTTGTTTATATATCCATTCTAACTCTTTAATCATATTAGCATTGGAAAAACCTTATTGCCTATTATGGTCTTGACGTGGTCTCAAATGCCTTTTGGCTTTGGACTTTGGACTCGACTGGACCTGGTCTTAAGTTGGTCTTGACCACAGCCCTGTTTGGAAGTTACGTTTGCTATACAGTATGTTGCACCGCACTACAGCTGTTTCCCAGCAAACATTTTACACGTTTTACGTCCTAACTAGCTGAACACGTTTCTAAAGTATCAATGGTTCCGCCTAATTTTATAAATAATTTTTGAAACTAGCCAGTAGTTACGCAGAACTTGGAAGGAAGGAATCATAATTAGTAATGGGTTCCTGAGAATCTGGAGCAACCCAATCCAGGTGTTTCTTTCTACCGTTTACTGTAAGTCCCACTGATGATGGAAAGTTGAGGCTGACTAGCACAGCCAAGTGCACCGCAGCTCTTTAATGGTGGGAACTGAGAAAAATCAGTGATTAGTGGCAGTGGGGGTTGTGGGATTGCTTGGAAATGACACTGCATGTTTGTGTGTGTGTGTGTGTGTGTGTGTGTGTGTGTGTGTGTGTGTGTGTGTGTGTGTGTGTGTGTGTGTGTAACATGCATGATTATGTTCAGGAACAACCTCTCCTTGGCGTACATTTGCTCATAATTTGTATTTATGGCTTTCCCTTGTGTGTGCTTTTTACGCGCCTTGCATGCATAATTATGCTCATGCATGACCATCCATTTCTGTCTTTTAATGGCTTGTGTGCAGATGTGTGTGTGTGTGTGTGTGTGTGTGTGTGTGTGTGTGTGTGTGTGTGTGTGTGTGTGTGTGGGTATTATCCAAGTCAAATGAGGGCTCAGAGGTGGGTGTGGCTGCCCCCCTTTTCTTCCGGGTCACCTGCTTTACTGGGCAGCATTCCCTCATATTCCCTCGTTTGGAGGCCATTAGAGAGGAAATGGGGCCGCCAGCTATCTGACCTTCCTCCCCCTCTTCTCCTCCATCTCTCCCCAAACTCCAACTAAGCTCTCAGCATCCCGTCATCACCCCACATCCACCCCCTTCACCACCCCTCCTTCTCTCTGTGTTTTCACAGTGTTAACAATCAAGCCATGGCCCTGAGTGTTCCGGGGGCCTAATTGGGCCGGCTGCTGGCGTTGATTGTGATGGATGGAGGGGGGCTGGAGCCAGGGCCCGCTCTGGACGCATCTTTCATCTGCTGCTCCGACTTGTTGCGCAAGAAGGGGATGAAGAAGATGGACTTCTAACTTTTAGGTCTGGATGTTGAGCATAGAACTACAGGCCTGTGAACATTGGTGACTCTCTGTTTGAAGAAATACTCCACCAAATATTTGCCTGTAGGCTTGAATGATAGCTCTGAAGAGTTTACAGCAGTTACAATACATTGCAATTAATACAAATAATGCAAATTCAAATGAAAGTAAAACTTTCAAAGTTTACTGAGCTATTGAACCATCGCAAGTCTGCAGAACAACTTCAGTTTTCCTTGTTATAGATTATTTGAGTCTATTTGGCTTTACTGGAGGGATGAATACTATTCTTCCAAGATGAAGAATGCCATAAGCCAATGCCTCTGCAAAATATGAAGGGCACTTCAGCCCAGGGCAGCACCCTGTTAACATCCTTTTATGTTGTCCTCCCTCTCTAGTCCTCAGTCAAACTGTTGCATCATCAGGACTGGGATTTCTGCCAGTCAAGTATGCCTGCATCTCTTGCCTTTTGATACACCTGTATTATACTGTACTGTCAGTTTATTTACGCCAAACCCTGGTACGTGTAGGTCTGCATCATCTCTGCCTACTTATCTTTACAGAACATACAAGTACAACAACTTAGGTACGTCTTTCTGGCAGTGCACCCAGAACATTTCACATTAAATCAAGTCTCATTATTCATCAGACCAAACGTCATTGCTGAGGGCATCCCATCCCAGGGACGCTGCTGACAGAGCCAGTGATTTGATCTGACCTTGTGCTACTGGATCAAGAGATGAAAGCAAACCAGCATATTGTCTCTCTCAGTTTTTTTTGTTTTGTTCCGTAGATGTAGCTGGCTGCGGTTAAGTAATGAACCCTTTTGAAATGAGGCCAGTGTTACCTGTGTTTGCGAAGCACTTAGGGCCACTGGCGGCTCGCACACCATTTGCTTATCTTTGGGGTGAGTAATGTGTGTTTGTGTATCTGTGGTCGCAGCCTGGCCCTGGCTGAAGTCCTCAATCACTGCAAACCTGGGGCTGGTTGTCTCATGTGGCCTACAGGGAGTGAGGGTCCTTGGATTAAGAGTGGGAGAGAAAAATAAGAGTGGATGTTAGAGGGAGATAGAGAAAGAAAGACAGACATGTATCCATTCATATAAAGCCTGTGTGTGTGTGTGTGTGTGTGTGTGTGTGTGTGTGTGTGTGTGTGTGTATCTGGGTAGTCACCCTTATTTGTTTAGTCAAACTCGTGGCTGAGCTCTCTGCTATGTGATCAAATCGGTTATGGCTATGGTTTGTACAATGTAACTGCTTACAGAATTGTGCAGTGTGTTTACAAGACGTGCATACACAGAGAAGACAGAAAGGCCTCTAAATACACCTTGATCTGATGATCTTTAGAAACACTGGCTAAAATTTCCACATGCATTTTATAAACCGGCAGCTTCTCTTTTGTCTGTAGCACCTCAACATGAGTGGACAGGGCTGAAGTGGAAGTTGAATCCTTTTAAATCCAGTTAAGCTTGCTTTTTATCTGTGGAGCAGAGCTTGGACAGCTTTTCAGACAAATGTAAATCTTTACGACAAAAGCGTATAATACAGGCCCACTTAAAATGATTGCAGAGCTTTGAGTCTGTTAGGGCAAGTTCTTTTGATGAAGTTTGATTGATTTTTGTCCCCCAATGTTGTCACATCTTCTGACATAGAATATTTTATCACAGAAAAAATACTGTTACAATTGCGTCTGCAGGAGACCCAGACGCCAGAGAAATATCACAACTATCAGATGAAAGAATATCAGGTGAACATGTTCCCCAGAGGATGAATCCTGTTGACTTTGGTGATCCCCTGACATTTACTGTAGCGCCACCATGAGGTTGACATCGGTGGTTCAGAATGAAATGTCTCGACAACTATTAGAATGACATCTGAAATTTACCACAGATATTCAAGGTCCCCAGACGATGTATTCTGTATACTTTGGTGATCGTCAGACTTACGCTAGCGGGTCAAAGTTTACCCTTATCTTGTTGAATATTTCAACACATTCAACATGGATTGGCAAAATAATTGATACATATTTATGGTTCCTGATGATCAATGCTGCTGACTGACTATAGGCTCTAGTTCTGTGCAGGCAGCTTTCCACCAGAGTAGAGCTGAAGATCTTTGCCTGAACCTGATGGGACCCGACAGGTTCGGTCGGGTTCGATCTTTCGCCCCAGGTTGCGCGGTAAATGAGCGGTCAGGTGATGCGTTTCGATTAGTGCAAAAATGGATGCTGAGGAAGTGAAACGGAGGCTGGCCTCTGGCGATTAAGTTTTGATGAGAATGATGAGATTCTCATCAAAACTTCTCATTCATTTTCTCAATGAGAAAATGAATGAGATGAAAAACAAAATGAGCCAGTGTATAAATGACTCATTCTTGACAATAGGCAAAAAAGCTGTGTGCGTGCGCACATTTGAATAATGTCGGGCTGTAAACAGGTTCGGGCTTTTAAAAAGCTGTCAATCAAAATGTACTTGTCGGGCTCGGGCCGAATTCTGTCGGGCTCGGGCCGAATTCTGTCGGGCTAGGGCCTTGTCGGACCTAACTTTTAAGGCCCGATTACAGCTCTACACCAGAGTACAGAGCTACTTTAGTGGGTGGCCCGTCTGCCCGCGGCGGTCACCCAATCCTGGACATCAGATCAGCACCGTTCTGCGCATGCACATTACATGGCAGGTTCCGCCGTAGCAATGGTTGCGTCTGTTGTATAGAACATTTTGACAAGAGGTTTGTAAAAGAAGTAAAGAGAGCGTGCAACATTACAATAGACTTTTTAAATACGTTTGCTCTGTTCGCTCCACTTTCAGTAAACAACTTTGATCTTGTTGCCCGCTGCACTTTCAAGGTGCAACCAAAGCCAGAATCATTCGTGACGTATAGCTGCGCTTTGCCTCTATGCCTGAAATATGCTCTGCGCCCTATCTTGCGGTTTTACCTCTGATCATGTGTAGGCAGCTTCTACAACTCTGGAATCTTCTACAACTCTGCACCGCCTATGCAATAAGAAGCTACTCTTTTTATGTCTGTGTCTGACAGTAATCGGTTGCAGAGTTATACAAAAGGAGCTTTACACGCAACCTTATCACAGCTGAATATTTGAGAATATACATTTGATGTAGTCTTAAGGTGGGTGTTTACAGAGGTTATTTACATTATTAAGCGTTGTAAATGTAGTTCTTTAAGTAAATTGTAGCACACCGCAGTCAACTTTTATCATATAAAATGTAATGTAAAATGTAAAATGTAAAATGTAAATGTAAATGTAAAATGTAATATGTAAATGTAAATGTAATAGAAAAATAAGTGGCAAGTAACTTTGGAAAACAATGGCTGGTAAGCAAAAAATAGAATGTCAAGACCTGTATACAAACTCACAAGGAGACATAAATAAATATGTAATCAAATACACTGACAGCATACATTAGAACACATAATAAAAAAAAAAGTATTGTACTGCATTATGTTTTAAAGGTGTTGATGGGATCATGTCCACCTCTCTGTATGATGAAATTGAAAATGCATCAGGCAAATGTAAACATTGGGACAAGCCAAACCTCAATAACTCCTCCTGTACAAAAATTGTTGTCTGTGTGTGGGTGTGTGTGAGTTGTTGGCCTGCAGTCTGTGAATCTGTTTTGGGGGGGTTGAGCATGAAAATGTTTGACAGCAGTTATCTGGAGGCCTCTCAAACTCTGCTTCCTTCCCCCAGCCTGCGGAGCTCCTCGGCTCTCATTTGTTCCATATCAGAGTCGTGTAAACTCTCATCGCTCTGCGATCTGTATGAAAATAAACAGCCAGGCAGGGAAGCAGCCGCGCTGACGTCAAGGAAGAAGACAGAATCTGATCAAAAACACACCGAAGCAAAGAGAAGGCCGACCGTGGTGTGATATGAAAAAGGATTTTATTAGTGGAAAGTTCAAGATATAGATTAGATTTATTTGAGGTGTTGAGTTGCCATTTAGCAAGGCACATACCCCTGCAGCACTTCCTGTGGAGCATCCACCAGTACTGTGCTGGGTATCTCCCAGGTGCCTGTGTGTGTGTGTGTGTGTGTGTGTCTGTGTGTGTGTGTGTGTGTGTGTGTGTGTGTGTGTGTGTGTGTGTGTGTGTGTGTGTGTGTCTGTGTGTGTGTGTGACCCAAGGGAAGCAGCCCTAGCTGACGTCAAGGAAGAGAAGAGGATCTAATCAGAAACACACACGACAGCTGAGGAGGATAAATAATTGGAACACAAGCTGATCGATATTGAGATTTGGATGTGATATCTAAAGGACAGCAGGGGGAAAGGTTCCAGGATAAATCTGCACCGACGTGAAAACAATGAGCGCAGAAAACAAAATCTTTGATCAGTGGAATCCCTGTGGTGTGTCATGGTTTTATGTGGGGAAGTGTTGAGTGTGTGTGTGTGTGTGTGTGCATGTGTATGTGTGTCTGTGTCTGTGTGTGTGTGTGTGTGTGTGTGTGTGTGTGTGTCTGTGTCTGTGTCTGTGTGTGTGTGATATTATCCAGACATCTGACGACTCAACACACTCGGCCTGTGGTGTTGACAAGGGTGGGCGGGGCCTGCAGGTTGGAGTGACAGGTCAGCCACTTGGTGGGATCTGACAGGAGGACAGTGGTTATCTCACAGACCTGCTGACAGCAAGACACACACACACACACACACACACACACACACACACACACACACACACACACACACACACACAGACACACACACACACACACACACACACACACACACACACATCCATTCATTTAGCTGAATGTATGTTACGCAAAACATCTACGCGTATAGGCTACACACTGACCGAAGTCACCCCCGCCTCCCACCAACCCCCTAAAACACGCACATCTTCAAACATCAAACAACACCTAAAACCCACTCCCTTTACCCCACGGTTTACCCTCTGACCCTGTCCAGACCCTCCCCTAACACAAACACCCCCAGCACCCACCCCTGACCTCGCACTCACACCCAGCACCCTGCAGAACACGAGCTGGGCATTCCATCGCTGCTCCGCTCGGTTGCTTCCTTATCGCTCCCTCTAGGCCACCTACACTTCTGTCGGTAACAGCCACTTAGACTAATGTCACAATCATACTGCGATCAAATAATCCATGATACAAACTAACCAATCTTGTTAGACATATACTTTAGACATTGGCTGTTGGTCCACTTGAATAGTTATTTTTGCCATAAAAAAAAGCTTTAGGCTCTTATTTCAGTTATGAGGCAGCTATTTAAATTGTACCTACCACTTTTATAAACAACATGTCTTACAAAAATGGTCTCGAGAGGTTGAGATTTATGGCTCAAAATGCACAGAATATATCCCCAAACAAAACATTTGTACATTTGTACACAAGTGATTATACTTGACAAATATGTGTACGTGCAGTTGATTTTTTTTCTTCAAGATTTACATCTACAGTAGAACCAATGAGCTGAGAGCCAAGCTGAGGAAGTCCAACAGAACTGAGAGACAGACTCACATAGTTGGTTATGATCTTTTCGTGGGATGTGTCGACAATAACAAAAATATAGAATATTGCTAGCCTTATCATTTAATGGGATAGTTCCATGAGGAGAAGACATGAAAAATGAAAACAGGCATTCTATACAGCGGTCTTTAATGGCTCAGTGCTCCAAGAGACATACCATTGGTTTGAATCAGGTCTTTATTCTCTCTCTTTCATAACATTCTCCACTTTCTATTATCTTATAGAATGTCAACACATTGTTAAAAACGTCCATCATAATTTCTCAAGTGACATATTCAAATGTCTTCTTGTCCAACAGTCCAAAAAACCCAAAGAGATTCAGTTGACTAACATATAAGACAAAGAAAATCAATAAGTCCTGATAAATTCTTGGCATTTTCGCACAAAAAAGGACTTAAACGATGAATCAATTATCCAAATTGTTTCTGTCAATCGATTTACAGATTATTTGATACAGCTCTAATCGCCATGACTTATTCTGAAGTAGGCTGTGGAGGGTACAGGAATAATGTCATTTTAATAAAAAAAAATGTAGCTAAAGTTCCTATTGGCACACACAAAAAAAATATGTAAATGTAAATAAGTGAAACAAGAAAACTGAATGCAATGTTGTCGGATTCTGACAAGAAAGCAGAGAATTGTTGTGTTAATGCAAAAGAGATTGCTCATCAGCCGCTGAGCCTCAGTTACCTCTGATGCTGATGAAGGCAACAAACAAACTCTTTTTAACTTCTACAACTCTGTACACAACACTTCACTAAACACAGAAGCATCCACACACACACACACACACACACACACACACACACAGTGTGTTTCCCTGACCTGAGCCACATGACAGCGGGAGCCGCACACACAGCCCACCGCATCCCTATCATAACCTGTCCCTCCTTAAGACACCCAGGAGGATCCTAGTCTGTCATTGGCTCCCACAGCAGACTGCTTTTCAACAGCAGTGACACAACACCTCTCTAATTAGCCTTCTTTCAAGGTTACTAATCTCAGTAAAGATGACTTTCTGTAACACACACAATAGCCCCCTACCCTTCCCCTCTGTCCCAGGTTGGAGTTACTGGATCCCACTGACTGCGGTGGGTAAAACAGGGAGCGTGTGTGTGTTTTTACTTATCTGTTTGTGGTGCAATCTTAAAGTGTGTTGACAGTGACCATGAAGGATGAGCGTGTGTGTGTCTGTGTGTTTGTGTGTGTGTGTGTGTGTGTGTGTGTGTGTGTGAGAGAGAGAGAGAGAAAGAGAGAGTGAGAAAGAGAGAGAGAGAGAGAGAGAGAGAGACTTTTAATTTTGATCATGATAGTGAAAGTGTGCATATGTGTGTGTGTTTGTCTGGATATACAGTATGTTTATGTCCATTGTATTTATGTGTGTGTGTATGTGTGTGTGTGTGTGTGTGTGTGTGTGTGTGTGGAGGGGTCAGGGGAGTGTGTCAGTGTCTGTCAGTAGTTTGGTTGGGCTTGCTCGGCAAGGCCTGTGATCACAGAACCTTAAGGACTGTGATTAGGAGGACACACACACACACACACACACACACACACACACACACACACACACACACACACAGACATACAGCAGGAACACAGACACATGCACGAACACACAAACCACTCACGCAGTAGCTTTGCTCACAGGCTGACGCTCCCACAAACAGAATAAAACCCCGCTACAAACACACACTTACGCTTGCACTCCTGTGAAATGACACACACATATCTGGATGCTCTCTAATTTCCTGAGGATAAGCTGTAAGCTCATGAGGTAAGTCATGATGAGGGATGGCTCATCACGCTTGGTGGAGATTATACAGGGAACTTCACCCCAACACGCTCACACACACTCATATCTGAATAGATGCGTCATACACTCAAGGTCAGGGAAGTTAAATTAAAATTGGTAACATGCGGCACATTTGCAAAACACACTGTAATCTGAAACCATAATGTCATCATCACTCAGGGCTATTTGTGTTCTCAAGCATTATAGAGCTGGTTCTACTGTCTTTTGGGGCAAGTCCCGTCAAGTCTCAAGTCTTTTCAAAATAAGTACAATTCAAGTCTACATCAAGTCAAGTCTTTGAGACAATCAAGACAAGTCCACATTCAAGTCTCAAGTACTAAGAAGTAAGTCCAAGTCAAGTCTCAAGTCTTTTTAAAGCAAGTCTATGTCAGTTCTCAAGATTTTCACGGAAACGTAATGCATGCTCTTGAGAAAAAAATATTTACCCTGTTTTTTTTGAGTTAACAAGATAATTACATCAGAATTCTGAGAAATGCTTTCATGAAAAAAAAAGTCTGCTCTGTTTTGAGCAGACTTTTTTGTTTTGTGAATTACTGTAAAGGGGCTGTACTTGAAATGTTTAAAAAAAGAAAAATGTCAACTACACGGCTCTCACAGTCCATTC